>NC_091165.1:24434165-24734165 GCF_040958095.1 Procambarus clarkii | reverse complement strand
ACCTGTACTTGAGGTCGATCTCGAACCCATTGTTGATGTGACGACTTATATTGAATTTTGTAACTTGCTTAGCTAAATGAATTGTGGGGTTCAGTCCCTGAGCCCATTATGTGCCTCTGTAACCATTTCCACTACCGCCCACAAGATGGGTATGGGGTGCATAATAAATGAACTAAACTAACTAACTAACTAAAAACGTGGAATACAAGAAAGGATAAAACAATGATTAAAAGAAGGAAAAAAAGCAAAGGGTCGACTGGGGAAATGCGGCGAAAGGAGTGCTGCAGGTTCCATCTTGGGCCAAGCCTTTTTATCTTGTACATCAGTGGCATAGATGAGAATATTACAAATCACAGCATCTAATTTGCAGGTGACACTTAATATTTATGGTAAAGTAGACTAGGGGAAAAGATATTCAGATCTACATGAACTCAACAAATGGTCGGAAGATTGGCAAATGCCTTCTAATATTAAAATATACTATCAAATATACTTGGCGTACTACAATTTTTGCAGTATGAGTTGATGCACTCAATCTATTCTCCTAAAATGATAGTGTTAATAATAATTAATATTAATACCTATTTTAATTTGGTCGAACGTACAAAAATAGCAAGAAAATAAGAAGCTTAAAAACAAACTTCAACATTACCAAACCAAGTATAGCACAAATATACTTTTAGAATAATTAGTTTTGTCGGGGGACAGGCAGCTTGTGTATGTATATACGTTAGGCTGGAATCGAGGTTCCCTCAAGGTAAAACTACAGACCTTCCCCCAGGATGCAACCCCCACAACAGCTGCCTAACTCCCGGGTACCTATTTACTGCCAGGTGAATGGAGGTACTAGGTGAAAAGAAACGTGCCCAACCATTTCTGTCCCGTCCGAGAATCGAACTTGGAATCCCCGATTGTGATTTGAGAACAAACCCAACTGTACTACGATATAATGATTGTGGATGAAAAGGATAAAATATGGACTGTTCCGTAACAAATACCACGTTTTGTATGCAGGCGATGAGTCACAATAACGTGGCTAAAGTAAGTTGACCAGACCACACACTAGAAGGTGAAGGGACGACGACGTTTCGGTCCGTCCTGGACCATTCTCAAGTTGATTGACCAGGTAAGCAATCGACTTGAGAATGGTCCAGGACGGACCGAAACGTCGTCGTCCCTTCACCTTCTAGTGTGTGGTCTGGTCAACACCACATTTTGTACTACAGTACAGGAATACAAAAGAGCATAACTAAATCTGCAAAAACCTAACCTAACCTGTCCTAGGCCTAAATAAGCAAAACGTTAACCCGGATTAATTTATGCAGTCTTAGGCCTAATTATGCACATACAGGTATATATAACACACAAAACTTAGGGAAAGTTAGATTTGATTGTTGCCTTCTTTGTCGGACCCTCTACATATCAGTAGAACAAAACATGGAATATTTTTGCGTGCTACAGCATATTTTTTTTTTTTTGTACACTATCCACAGTTGCTATAGGCACTACCATGGTTCGAGGAAAGCTTGCACATATGTATGGGTCCACGGTAATTGCCTCATCACAATAATGTACTCTGTTCTCCTGGTGTTATCTGGAGAACCGTGGCAGGTGTTCAAGTCTCCGGTATATTAAAACCACCGCCTGATGCCTACGGTTAATACGCTTCACAACGCGCAGCGATGACGAGTTGCTTTACAGGTAAGCTACTGCGTCGTAAGCTAGTCTGTCTCCTGGTAAGTTGAACAGTCTCCTGGAAAAAGAGACCAGGTCAGATCAGGACCGGACTGACCAGGTCAGTCTCTTGGTAAGCTAGACGTGACACAATGGGAATAATCCAACTGCAGTTTCCCCCTCACACTTCTGGGAATCAGACATCTGCAGCTATATCCATTCTTTACATACTTTTATACCCATCATAACTCTTACCAATTATAAAACCATCTAAGCTATAAACTAAATTTGTACGTCTTATAAATTAGTTTTAAAATTGGTAAGATGAGTGATATCAAATTATGTTTTTGTTTCTTGATCTACTCAGGTGTAAGGGTTATGTAAGCTCAAGCCCAGTATTATACCTACTGTACTTCTTGAAAATGTGTTAAATCACGAGTGTTAGGATTATTTTTGTTCTATTTCTCCTACGTGGAGAAAAACCGAATCACGTGTTTTTGTGACTGCCTTGGCCAACTGGCAGAGGTACATGGTCTCAACTTTATACACTGTGCCACTAAGTGGGTCTCTCTCACAGCCCCAGCACCCCAGCCACCACTATCAAAAGCCCACAAGCAATCCCAGCTGGGATGGGGGGCTGAGGAATTCAATTAGGTCTTATTAGAGTGAGGATAATGCTGGTACTCACTGTCACTCACGACAAAGGATCATACTCAAGACAATAGGTGTAAACTGTAGGCTGACGCACACTCACACACACACATTATATATATATATATATATATATATATATATATATATATATATATATATATATATATATATATATATATATATATATATATATATATATATATATATATATATATATAATCATGGTTACAATCAACTACATTAGACTGTATACACGTTTCAGTGTACGAATATGTCCACTCGACCGTCAGGATCCCTTGTGCACTGGCACACAAGGGCATGTATGGGTTCGTAAGAGATGAAGCTTAAGATCCCTACTAATCATGATTTCTAGATCGTTTTAGGGAGACAGTGAATGAGTCGTGGTGTTGCAGGTGTGAGGAGAGAGGGTTAAAGAGAACTGATGTTGCAGGTGTGAGGAGAGAGGGTTAAAGAGAACTGATGTTGCAGGTGTGAGAGGAGTGGTGATGGGTGTGGTGGTGATGGCCTCCATCGTCACCGCCTGCTTCCCGCGTCTCAAGCAGCATCTAAATTTCATCCAAGGTGAGTCCCTCTGATGCTCTGCTCATCGGGAATAATATGTGCTCGCGTAACATTTAATCTTCAACAGTAAATTAACGTTAAATCAACGCAGATAACGTTAATTCAATGTTACATTAACTACTTTGCTCATATAGACCAGTGGATGGCGTTCTTTTTAAGCATTCACCTCTCTAATTTAAACATTCTGCAGTTCGCAGCATAACAACACCATATTCAATGAGAACAATTTACCCCAGAGGTGGCACGGGCATGAATAGCCCGTAAACAATTTAACCGTTCTTGTTGTTTAAGATTCAGCTACTGGGAACAAAAAGTTCTAAGCAACACATGGTGAGCCCGTCGTACTCACCTGGCACAGGAGATGTGCTGTTCTTTCACTTTATGCCTCTGTTCGTCTAGCAGTAATATACGTATCTGGGAGTTAGGCAATTGTTGCGGATTGCATACCGGGGAGGGATCAGTCGTTGCTCTAAGGAGGGGGGGGGGGGGGACCTCGATAAACCTAAATATACAGGCTTCCTGTCCCCGACAACGTGGATTTACAGTAATTTATGTTAAACACTTTTATACTCAAATATTAACATGCCTTAAACTAACCGTCCAGGGCAAGCTTAATTAAAATCTGAAGACAGGAGTTAATTTAGACCTATCTGCGACTCTTACAGATGACAAGGTGAGGAAGTTCCCGTGTCCAGATGACGACGAAATTTCTCCCTGCACGTGTACCTACAACATAACTATTGACCTCCGGTGCAGTAATTTGACCAGCGAGGAGGAACTGGCCTCAGCGTTCCAAGCGTCCTTCCCCATCAACAGAGTCAATTCATTTGTCCTTGAATACTCCAACATCAGCGTGCTCAGTGATGACGTGTTTGGGGACTTAGCTTTCGGGTGAGTACTTCAGTGAAAACATATTTTTGTCTAACTTGGTCAAATGAAATATTTAAAAATACTGCATGAATACACGATCACTCGCTTCTTATAAACGCAAAATTGCGGATTTTATTCGCAAAACGCGGATAAAAAATACGAAATGCGTCCATTTAAAAACTAGAAAAGAATATTCGTAGCAAAAATTTGTATTGCGGGTGATGCCTGACACAGGGATCAGGGAGTAGCTCCCTGGAAACCTGGAAACACTCCTGGATGAGGAGTCCCACCGTAGACCAAGTGAGGTAGGAGAGCACATCCAGGTCATCTGATTGTCTTCCAGTTGGGGGCTTAACAAGATGATTTAGAAAAGCTTATACTCCAGAAACTAGCTTTAAACAATACTAAAAACAAATCGCCTTAACAATTAAGAATCCAAACAAGGAAGTTTTTGTTCCAAGCTAGATTTAGGTTTATAAGCTGGTCTTATGTTTTTTGTTGTTTTTGTTTTGTCTTCGTGAAAACTTGCATTTAAACCTCTGAACACTGAACACACTTCATACCTCTACAAGTTAAAAATAAACTACCCCGGCACGGTAAACATGACACTAACCCTTCGTCTTCACCTTCCCCAGCTCAGTGAGGCTTGACAGCAACAACCTAACGACAGTGGGGTCAGACGTGTTCAAGAACTCGTATAATTTCATGGAGGAATTTTACATGTACGAGGAGGATAGTGATGTGATGTATGACTGGCCCCTGGGTAATATTGAAAGTTTCATCAAAATGAAAACAATCGACGTTGTAAGTATCAAGAACCTTGAGTTGTGTCCTGCAGTTGTACTCACCGTTGTGTTCGGATGGACCGGCAGATCAGGAGTACAGAATTGCCTGGTGTACTAGGGTTCCCGTTCTCGCACTTGCTTATAGTCAATATTGGCTTATTTAATAAGTGCATATGTGACATACTAATTGATACAGACAGGTTGAATATAGACAGGCCGTTGTACTGATAGGAAAGGGTGTACAGACAAGCCTGCTGCACAGACAAGCTAGATGTACACAGGCTAGATGTACATTAGCAGTAGCAGTAATAGCATTTGTAGTTGTACTTGTATTACGGTTACAATAATAATAATAATAATTCCCGTTGTCGGGGACAGGAGGCCTGTATGTATACATATAGGCTTATCGATGTCCTCCAAGGCCAACTACTGGCCTTTCCCAGAATGCAACCCACAACCGTTGCCCAGTTCCGGGCTATCTATTTACTGCTAGGCGAACAGAAGCACCAGGTGAATAAAAACATACTTTAGCATTTCTATCCCGTCCGGGTATCGAACCCAGGATAGTCGAATAAGAGTCAAGGCCGTAGATCACTGTACTACACAGAAGTGGAAGTACTACTATTAATAGTGGTAGTGAAAGTATTAAGTGTAGTAGTATTATTCCAGTTTTAATAGTAAGGGAAGTAGCAGTGGTACTATTGTGGTGTTAGTAGAAGTGCAAACACTAGGAGTAGTAGAAGTAGTGTAAGTGTAAGTAGTAGTAGTAGTAGTAGAGGTGTAGTAGGTGTGGAAGTACTGATAGTAAGTCTAGTTTGTCAGTTCTAGTTCGTGGTTTGCATTAAAAAATGACTAATTATGACGACCAGACATTGTGTACACGCGTGAGATCTGATCACTTGAAAACAGATGTCGTTATATGCCAATTTGTTTACCATTATGACGAGTGATATTAAAAACAGACGTTATATGCTTCTGGTTTGACGTATTATGGCGTGGGATGTTAAAACAAACGTATTAAGACGTGGGATGTTAAGACAAACGTCGTAGCCCAACTAGTTTAATATAAGGTGACGTTAGAATAAACATTGTGCACCACTTGGTTTAAAATAAATAGCATTTATCTATGCGTTTCGGTCTAGTGGCTTAGGTATTGTATGTACTATCTCTATCTATAAATCAATCGGAATGTTTGTAACTCTGCATCTATGTATGTACTTTTCCTAAATATATTATTATTATTATTATTATTATTATTATTATTATTATTATTATTATTATTATTATTATTTCAAACAGAGTGGCCCCTATGACACTGTAAGTGTTCTAACGTCGAAGACGCTCACCTCGGCCACACTGAGCCTCTACTACCTCACCTCCCTCGCGGAGGACATGTTCTCCGGAGCTCCTAACCTTGTCAACATCGGTCTTACAAACACTCCGCTGAAAACTATCCCGGGAAACATCTTCCTGTAAGTAGAATTTGTTAGTTCTGTTCAAAATATTCAATTTAGTTATGTAGATCACGGTCTGTGTAGGAGAAATAAGGAACGTACATACATTTCAGAGATGGTCGGTAGCCTCTTGATTAGTTGACTGTGTGAGGGTCACTAGCACATCTCTGATATCACATTGAAATACTCTCAAAGTGTCACTCTTTCTTGATTAGTTTTTCAGTCAGGTAGTAAGCTATGGAACATTTTAGAAGGATGGGTGAGCTGCCATTTTGCTTATAAGGCAAATGCTAAATAAATCGATTATATTAACTAAAACATCAAACTGCTAGGCTAATATGACGGAAGTAGTAGAAGTCGTGTCTATGGAGCTCTGTATGGTGGGTAGAATGCCACTGTGCTCAGACAAAGCCGAACTGAACATAGAAGCCCAATGATGTTTTCATGATAATGGATTAAAAGCAAGACATAAATGTGGCATGCCAGTATGATATACAACAAGAGAGACACTTAATGTTCTGTGGGTGCATTCGTGTGGGGAAGAGCCTTTGTATTCCACCTTACATGATAAGCACTGCAGGGAGGAAGCAGCTTGATCCCCACACATGTGCATGGTGACTATGCCGTATTTTTAGCAAGAGAAGACAGTATTGAACGGAATCTTGAGTTATCAAATAGATCCCTTAAAAGTGTCATTAGATGAGAACTCCTGCATGGATTTGAAGAAAGTAGAACAGTGCAAACTGGAACTCGCAGGTCCATTGTTTATCATGTTTATCACATGAAATGTGTGAAGTAAAACATGTGTATGGGGTAAGTAACAAAGTCAGTAGACTAACAGATGTTGTCACAGCTCGAATAAGACTTGGCTACAAGTATCTCTGACAGTTCGGCTTGTATAGGGATCTAGATGAAGTAAAGTGTAAAGTGTGTGGACAAAGACAGGGACACATACACACTCGAACACTATATATTGGATTGTAGTAAATTTGAGTCATTTAGAGATAAATCTAAGCTCACTCTGTATGATATGGCAACCCATCTTATTACCAAGGTTAAAATACCTGAAATCCTTGCACTGTATCCATATTTCGCTTCCAGTAGATAAACGACATATGAGATTAAGAAACAAGTAGTGTATTGTGAAGACTAATAATAAACAGCAGCTCCCCAATGACTGTAATATCTCCATTGTTCAAACAATTATGTATTATCGATAAGACCTACCATTAATGTATAATGACTTACTGTAAATATATAGCTCTTGATATAGAACATTCTCTGTAACTAGCTGATATGTAACTATAAGGTGTGAAGGATAGATGAAATTGTTTATGTAATATTTTAAGATGAGGTCTGATAAAGACCTTTTGTGCCCTTTGCAATGCTTTTTGCGCTACCGCTCACAGGATGAGTATGGGGTGCACAATAAACTAGCCGCCTCCGGCGGCAACAGTCAAAATCAAGATGCCCAAACTTTTTTGAAGCTCAATTGTACTTTACTGAGCCTAAAAGCAAAACCATAAAGGCAAAACCACTTTACGTATACATGTTTACACGTGACATTTTACTAAAGTATTAAATGTATTTAGTATTTATAACGTTACTTATTTTATATCAATTTATTCCACCATGATATGCGACTCCCATTTGAAATTTGTTTTAATAAATTAATTCAGCATATCTTTACTGTATTTTTCAGGGCACTTAAATATCTGGAAAATGTGGAGATATCAGATGCCAATATAGAAACTCTGGCTGAATCTTCCTTTGCCTTTGATGCTGAGAACTTGACATATGTGGGTCTGTCAGGAAACAATATTAAAACCATCTCTGTGGGAGCATTCTCAGGTACGAAACCTATCATTGTTTTAATAATCAAGACAATGATATAAAGATTACCAGTCTCAATGTGCTGCAGTAGAAACAAATTTATAATTGAAAGTTTTGAATATTTTATATATGCTCGCGCTGACTGACTTGTCCAGAGCACTGTTGAACCTCATGCTTATGATCGTATTTGGAACATTATATTACTTGTGGAAACGATTGGCAATTGCTTTAAGAAGATATATAGCTATTTACATATGTATTTGTGATTTACCTGTTAGTTTTATATCTAAATTTATTTATAAATGGGGATTATTATATTATTATGTTTCAATTATATTATTATTATTTATTTTCATAGTGATAAGGATATAAATTTTATGAAAGAGACAAGTGAATTTAACTCGAGGTGTCGTATTTGTGATTTACCTATTAGTTTTATATCTAAATTTAATTATAAATGAGGATTATTATATTATTATTATGTTTCAATTACATTATTATTATATATTTTCATAGTGATAAGGATATAAATTTTATGAAAGGGACAAGTGAATTTAACTCGAGGTGTCGTCTGACTGCAGGTATATATGAGGAGGTGCAGGTCAATCTCTCCAATAACCTCCTCACAACGGTCGACAAAGACGTCTACTATCCGGTCATCGAGGAGCTCACCGACGGATTCTTTGATCTGAGCGACAATCCTCTGTCGTGTGGCTGCGACCTCTTCTGGCTCGCCTCTCTCCCGGGTATATTATCAACGTCGTTATAATGTCATAGTGAAGATCCCAGCAGGCAAAATATGGAGAAGAGTAATGTAAAGTTAGCATAGGATCAACGTTGATTCCGTGTTACATTAACGTTATTTGCTCAAATTTGCCTGGTGGTATTGTATGGTTTAACTTAAGATCTGGGGGGGGGGAACTAAAGATCTGGGGGGGGGGGAGCGGCTGGAGTGTTACTGTATCAGCATCATGTCTTGGTTATCAACTTCATATCATGGATTAACAAAATAAACTCTTGTTTAGCAAATGCCTCACTAGGTGTTCAACTCTCAGCGACACAACTCGTGATTACCGACACTCCACAAGCCCGCCCTCTCAACATATGATTTCACTTTATTAATATATTTAAACGGGGAAAATATTTCATAGCACGTTTTCTGACAAACTGTATGTTTGGTTAGGATAGGCTGCGGTTTCATTACTTTATTTTGGGTTGAGTTGGGTATGTTTTAAAATTCCCCATCTTATATGTCTACGAAGTGAACTAACTGTAAACACTACGGAGGAAATCTGTACAAATGTTATCTCTAATTTGTGTTGTATAATATAAATCAAATAATCATTTGCATTAAAAATACATCATGTAAGACGTACAATGACAGGGAGCAACGATGCTAGCGACTCGAGCTCGAGCAGGTACCCCGCGAGTCACCAGGACCCATAACGTGTCCACGGCTATACCACTCCATATAACTATCTCTCGCGATATATTTCCAGAGGAAGAGAGGAATCGCACGAGGGGAGTGGTGTCATCATGCAACATCGGCACAAACATCGATCTCGACACCCTGATAGACTTCCTGAAGTACCAGTGTTCTGTAACAACTGTAACTCCCCTAGAAGACTAAATTCCTTACATGAAGTAAAGGTGGGGGGAAGAAGCTTGCTGTCTTATTGTGAACAATATTTGTATCGTGATTGTGAAAAATATTTGTTTCTCACCTGTTTTTTGACAAAGTAAAGTCATACTTATGTAACTCACTGTGAATGTTATAGGAACAAATACTTCCAATAAAGTCGACTTCATAAAACAACGGCACTTTCTTATACACGTCATCCCTGTCGAGAGCACACTTAAATAGTCTACAGAAGCGTTAATATCGCGGCGCTATTAACATGTGTTGGTGAAGGGCACGGCAGCAGGGGCATACATCTCCAACGGTAGTGAGATGCCTCTACATCTTGCCGTACAGGAACTGCACTAGTTGCCGGGCGGAACATTTGAGTCTATTAGTATTTGAGTAGGGAACTAAGATATCGAATAATAATAATAATAATATTATTAGTATTACACAGAAAATCACACTAACGTGATATATATAATTGATAAAATCCACTGGGGTTTTTGCGTCGCCTCACAGCCCCAGCGGATTTTCTCAATAATAATAATAATAATAGCAATAATCCCACTCCATATAATAGAAAACTGGCAAAAACTATTGTTCGTGTAAGCTTCTCGGCTGTAACGTGGAAGTTTCATCCATTTAATGTACATTTTAACGTAATTAAACGTATAGCATCAGTCCATGAATTTCAACATTCATAATTATGCAAAATCCTCAATGGGTAGCAATTTTGAAATTTCCTGTTTATGACAAAGAATGAAGTGATTACATTAGAGTACCTGAGACGCCTTGTTGACGTCAGCGGGACCCGGCGTGCGTGTCAACACTCGTCATGACGCCATCCATAGTGTAGTAACCTGTCGTCCATTCCGGACACGAGTCAGAAGCAAAACCTGTTGTGGATTCCATAGACGAGAACCAGAAGGAAACTCATTGTGGACTCCCCAGACGAGAACCAGAAGGAAACTCATTGTGGACTCCCCCAGACGAGAACCAGAAGGAAGCTCATCGTTTACTCCCCAGACGAGAATTAGAGGGAAACTCATCGTTTACTCCCCAGACGAGAACCAGAGGGAAACTCATCGTTTACTCCCCAGACGAGAACCAGAGGGAAACTCATCGTGACGAGACGAGAACCAGAGGGAAACCCTGTTTTGAAATCTAAAAAAACAGAGGGAAAACCTGTCGTGAACAGTTGAATAGAAACCTGTTATCCAATTTTAACGTATTGATGTGCTTATCTCTTAAGCAGCTTTGAACATTTATTCTTCAAAATGCAGTTCATTTAATGATTCATAAATTGCATCTGTTGTTCACTGACAAATATATAAAGATCCTACTGACGCGTTTTTCAAGAAAAATATTTACTCTAGGAAGCAAATTCATCATTTGAAAAGGCACGGAATTCAACTGAAGAAAATCCTCAGGAATAATAAGGGCAGGGGGGGGGGGGGTGAACCTTTGACAAGTCGCCGGCTTTCTGTTCCCATCGATGCCACTGCAGATGACAGGCCTCAGGTAATGTTTTGTTTTCCCTTTTACCGATACCTTTCCATGGTCCATTCACCATGGCCTATGGCGTGAGTGGAAGGTAGCAGGTGTGAGGAGTCCCATAGACTCCTCACCAGGAGACTTAAGAGTCTGCTGGTCCACCTCGGGTACGGCCTGTGAACCCATACTGATATACAGAATTGTCGCGCTACCTTTCTTTCGCTTCCTCCTGCTTCTATTATATATTCTTTTATTACTACTGCAAACACTATTAGTATTACAACTACTAAAAATACAACCTTTACTGCTATCACAACTACGTCTGGCAATACGACCACAACCACTATACTGTTACTGACATCCAAAACCCTAGACTAAAACTTCTCCCATAACATAGGGTTGAGGAGTGAGGCACAACCCGCAACCCCAGGGAAAAGTAATGATGCATGAGGTTGTTAGGGTTATCAGCGGTGCAGGTGGCGGCGGTCCCAGCCTGCTGCCGCCTGCCGTCCGCGACAAGGTGAAGCAATGCGAGAGTATACATGATGCTGGTCATGTCTACTAACAGCCCTGTGAACCACAACACTCTGTTCCGGGGAACTTTCCATCCTTTTAATCTCATTATCACAAGAACATGAGAATAAAGGTACATTGCGGCATATTGGCTATGAAGCCGTTCTTATTTAAATTATAGGGTCGGGTTCGTTCTTGACACAATCAGATTCAAATTCTAGGTTGACTTATATATATGTCCAACCTACGCTTGAATAAAGCAAGCGATCCCACGTCCATTACGTTGTTTGGTAATTTATTCCATAAATCCACCACCATATTATCAACCAATACCAATTATCAATGGTACCAATACCAATATCAATGGTATTGACCTGATTGCCTACTTGCTCCTATCACCCGCCTGGTTGGCTTCAAGCCAGTAAATATCTTCCAGCTGAAGTAATAACAACTTTGTTTTAATCTGCAGTGACAAACATATGCGACAATTTACCTAAAAATTTTCAATTAAATGTTAGTGGACTTGGTTTAGTTTACTTCATTCATTATGCACTCAATATCCTTCCAGTGAGTGGTACAGGAAAAAGTTGCAGAGGGGCACATGGATAGGTTCAAGAACTGAACACCAAAATTAGTTTAGGTAAGGAAGTTAAGGCATGATGAGCTTGTTGCAGAGTTTAACATAATGGGTTCAGAGGCTTTCGATAGCTTGCCATTACCACAAGTTATATATTAACAAACAGCCTAGTTAAGATCCAATATTATGTTCCTATGTAATATTTTTATATAAAATCCGTTGCATTAATCTTGTTGAGGTAAATATCCTACCTGAGGTAGGGTATTTTCAATATCCTACCTGAGCCGGTCATTTGGTTCAAAAAAAAAGTATCATAAGCAGACGGCTCACAGTATGGTATGTATGGTATACCGTATGCAGACGTACGGTATGCAAGAGTGAGCCCAACGTTGAAGTATGGTAAGCGAGATAAGCTTGGAAGTACGGTATCCAAGAGTGAGCCCAACTTGGAAATACGGTAAGCGAGATAAGCTTGGAAGGTCGGTATGCAAGAGTGAGATCAACTTAGAAGTCATGGGAGAAAGGTGTGAGTGAATCCCAGTGACGTGGGGTCGGCTGACTGCTGCTGTCTTGTGAACTGTGGCATTTACCGACACTCAGATATAAACAAGCAGACAGTCGCGTTCCACGTAAACACTGCCTCACCAACACGTTGAAATGATCAATTTGTCTTCAGGTAAGCCATTCTTCAGTGGTTGAAAATGCGTCCAATTAAGTCGTTTATAATTACTGACCGGCATGTCCATTACCATCCCACCGGCAAATCTAAGTAAACGACGTTGTCATAACAATGAATAAGTAATTATCAAAAGAAGGCTCCAAGCCGGGAAGGCTATGTAGCACCAGTGTGCTATTAGCAACGAATCAACGTTAATAAAGTTAATTAAACGCAATTAACGTCGATTAAACATTATTCGAACATTATTTGCATGATGGGTTACGAACCTAGCCTATTCCAAGCGAGCCCGTATACCTCTTATATGAGAAAGTTAAGTGCTCATTTCAGAGTACCATCACCCAACTGAGACGAAAATTGTTCGTATCCGCCCAGATAATAATGCAGCAGCAGTTCATCAAAAAGTGTGCAATGGACGAGTGAAGGCCACACTAGCGGTGGGTAAGTATGGCTGCGGCAGAAGTGATCTTCATGTGGTTTGAAGGGCATTGTGTGCCCTGAGGTGAGCCTTCCTCAATATTGGATCATGTGAAGGCAGTGTCAGCAACCCACTCTGATGACGAATGACTTCCCTGATATACACAGTACCACCACTAAGGACGCAGTGCATGTCAGGAGTCATCGTCAGTATTGTTCACGTGTCTCACTACCATTGTGATCACCTGCCGACATACAGTGTCCTAGGTTGGACGTATTAATAAAACGTGTGCAGGAATATACTCCACCCAGTATAATCAACGTTGCTCTTGGATATCGTGCTTATTGTACCCCAGTGAGAAACTTATAACACAAATTAATGTTAGAAAAAATGGCTGACTGTTTGCCCGAAAAACAAGAAACACGACCTTTGTATGAGGATGAGCTGAAAACAAATACCGGCCCGTAATGGGAAATGTGTCGTTTCAATAGGTTCGAATCCTTCTCATGGCTCCTACTGATTTTCTCATTACGAGAATTATCACATTATATAATGCGAGAATTATCACATTAATAAATTTAATGATTTCTTTTTGCATATGTTTTACCATTATTAATGTCTGCTCATTCTCGGTGATTTTCGAAGCAGCTCAAAGAAATTATTTAGTTCGTAGTACAGTTACAAAAATAGAGAGTGTAACAGCTTCTAATGATTGTTGCAGGTGTGAGGAGAGGACTGGCGTGCGTGGCGATGGTGGCTGTCTTGGTCGCAGCCTATCCGGACTACAATGGTAAGACCTAACTTTCCTATCCTCTGTGAAAAAGGCAGAGTTTACCGCCTTTTTAGCTAGGCATGCATAAAACCTCCCCTCCTCGAATTTACCATTATTATAATAATTAAGATTTGTTTAAATATATCTCGAAGTAGAGAAATGCCAAGTTGATAATCGTTTAATAATTAATTCATTTTATGGGGGACAGGAAGCCTATTTATATATATATATATATATATATATATTATTAAATATGACCGAAAAAGTAAGATTAATAATTCTAACACGAATTTTCTCAATCTTTCGTACATTACGCTTCACTGTTGGAGGTAAATCAAAAATCACTTCTCCAAAATTCATTTTTATTTCTAGTCTGACGCGACACGGGCGCGTTTCGTAAAACTTATTACATTTTCAAAGACTTCACAAATACACAACTGATTAGAACTTACGTCTCTCTGATATTATATCTACATTTGAGTGAGGTGGGAAGGGTGATGTGGCATTAACACAAGACAGAACAGGAGGGGATATTAATAGGGTATTAAAAGTATCAACACAAGACAGAACAGAAACAATGGGTATTGAATAGAAGTGTTTGTAGAAAGCCTATTGGTCCATATTTCTTGATGCTTCTATATTGGAGCGGAGTCTTGAGGTGGGTAGAATATAGTTGTGCAATAATTGGCTGTTGATTGCTGGTGTTGACTTCTTGATGTGTAGTGCCTCGCAAACGTCAAGCCGCCTGCTATCGCTGTATCTATCGATGATTTCTGTGTTGTTTACTAGGATTTCTCTGGCGATGGTTTGGTTATGGGAAGAGATTATATGTTCCTTAATGGAGCCCTGTTGCTTATGCATCGTTAAACGCCTAGAAAGAGATGTTGTTGTCTTGCCTATATACTGGGTTTTTTGGAGCTTACAGTCCCCAAGTGGGCATTTGAAGGCATAGACGACGTTAGTCTCTTTTAAAGCGTTCTGTTTTGTGTCTGGAGAGTTTCTCATGAGTAGGCTGGCCGTTTTTCTGGTTTTATAGTAAATCGTCAGTTGTATCCTCTGATTTTTGTCTGTAGGGATAACGTTTCTATTAACAATATCTTTCAGGACCCTTTCCTCCGTTTTATGAGCTGTGGGAAAGAAGTTTATGTAAAATAGTCTAATAGGGGGTATAGGTGTTGTGTTAGTTGTCTCTTCAGAGGTTGCATGGCTTTTCACTTTCCTTCTTATGATGTCTTCGATGAAACCATTGGAGAAGCCGTTATTGACTAGGACCTGCCTTACCCTACAGAGTTCTTCGTCGACTTGCTTCCATTCTGAGCTGTGGCTGAGAGCACGGTCGACGTATGCGTTAACAACACTCCTCTTGTACCTGTCGGGGCAGTCGCTGTTGGCATTTAGGCACATTCCTATGTTTGTTTCCTTAGTGTAGACTGCAGTGTGGAAACCTCCGCCCTTTTCCATGACTGTTACATCTAGAAAAGGCAGCTTCCCATCCTTTTCCGTCTCGTAAGTAAAACGCAGCATGGAACTCTGCTCAAATGCCTCCTTCAGCTCCTGCAGATGTCTGACATCAGGTACCTGTGTAAAAATGTCGTCAACATACCTGCAGTATATGGCCGGTTTCAAATTCATGTCGACTAAGACTTTTTGCTCGATGGTACCCATGTAGAAGTTTGCAAACAGTTCTAATCAGTTGTGTATTTGTGAAGTCTTTGAAAATGTAATAAGTTTTACGAAACGCGCCCGTGTCGCGTCAGACTAGAAATAAAAATGAATTTTGGAGAAGTGATTTTTGATTTACCTCCAACAGTGAAGCGTAATGTACGAAAGATTGAGAAAATTCGTGTTAGAATTATTAATCTTACTTTTTCGGTCATATTTAATAATATATGTCTACAGGAAAGACTGCTACCAAAATATACTAATATATATATACATATATATATATATATATATATATATATATATATATATATATATATATATATAATTTATGTTGTAGTGTATTGAGGTCCCCCCCCCCCCCATCAGTAGTTAGGTAACAACAGTTACCTATCAAATACCTTTTTGCCGCTAGGGGAGCAAAGACATTAAGTGAAAGGAAACGTGCTCAATCGTTTCTGTCCCGTCCAGGAATCAAATTCGGGATCCCTAAGTGCGAGTCAAGAACGAAGCCAATTGTACTATGAGATCTTATTAGGAAAACGGGGAGAATTTGGCAAGCCGCCGACTTCCTGTCTCCGTCGAGGCTGCTAGAGAAATAGTAAATTCAGTAGACACTATAATGGAGTTTGTGTAGCTTGTAATAACGTCAATATACTCTGAACCTGGTGTTACTGTACAATGTTCTTAGTTCTTTTTCATTAGACTACAGATGAGCCTCCTACCTGCCATAGTAACTAGGCTACAGCCATGATACCAGCTCTGGTACTGGTATACACCGCCCTGGCTCACGCACACCTTCAATATTTATTGTACATTTTAATTTATTACCTTTCACTGATTTAATGTAAATCCTCCGTCGGCAAAATTTGTATCTGGACACGATATTATTAATGAATTCTTCCAAATGGTCCTGCAGTATATAGTTTAAATTTTCAACTCGCAATCGAGGATCCCGGGTTCGACTTCTTGATGGGACAGATATGGATGATCACGTTTATTTTCACCTGACTGATTGATGAAGATTAAGCCACCCAAGAGGTGGCACGGGCATGAATAGTAATATTCTCAACAGTAATACTCTCACCTGATACCTCCGTCCATCTAGCAGTAAATAAGTTCTTGGATCTTGATTTCTTGTCTGGGCAGCGGTGAGAGACTGCAGGGTGATCGCGTGCAGAGTAGGCATCAGAGGTTTTCTGACTTGCAGATGGAGTAGTGGTGGTCCTCGGCGCAAAGGCGAGGATCCAACCAACCCTTCTGGACGGGTTGGTGGGATGGGAATACTTGTAGCATCTAAAGCACTGGTTTATCTTGTAGAAGAACTACATATTCACTCGGTATGGTAGAATCTGGATGCCAAAGCAGTAACCATGCGTGGTAGCCTGCGTAGCCGCGGCTAAGGTGGTGAGGATTAGCTTCAAGGTTGGTTTCTTGCTGTCAGTGCGCCTGCCGCAGAAGTCGCATTCGAATACTAGCATGTGCTCGTTTTCTACGTCGACGTTTTCTAGAATATCTACTATATTTCGATCCGCGATCCAATGGCCGATCTCGCTGACAAAGGCAGTTCGCGCAGCAAGGTACTGGCGTGGGAAGTTGAGAGGGAGGTGTGCTTGGCGAAGCTCAGTCGTACTTCAGCAGTTTTTTTTAGGTCTTCCTCGCTTGAGAGGTAGAGCACAATAGAGCACTTTCTCCATCATGACCAATGTCAATAGGTGTAACGCCCGCGACGTCTTTGAGGAGCTTCAGGAGGTCGGTCTTGGAGAATGAGTGGTCGCCCATGGGGGTATTCCTGACTTTGGAGCGTTTGTGACGCGTTGTAGCCATTCCCTCAACGGGTCGCAGTGGTGATGGGCAGGCAGCGATCGCTACCAGAGCGGCACGTCTGCTCTCGACGTGCCGCTCACACCTCTCGCCGCGCCGCCCACCCTCGATCGCTGAGGGCACGATTGCCCTCACGATCGCTGAGGGCGATCGTGATCCTGATCTTGATCTCGTGATCTGTGATTGTTTTCGTTTTTCCTGTGCCGTAAATTTCCTAATACTCTCATCAACAGCTACTCCCAGCCCTCTCATCAGTATAAGATGACATGTAATGAGGTTTAGGGACCCGTCCTCTAATTACGTCGCTTTTCGCTCGTATGCGCACTAAGGCTAAAAATCGCCCTACTAGAAAATGAAAGCGGCTCGCAAAAGTGACATACTGTCCCGTTTTCTGTATTGGGTCCTCTGGCTTAGTCGGTTAGGTTAGGAGAGGACACTTTAACGGTTTCCATGACGTTTTGAAACCTTAGGAGAACTTGCTGCTTTGGGTCCATTTCATTTGGAAAATTAATTTTTTTTTTTTTTAAATTTCAATACGGCGATTTCTGGCCGTAATACATACGAGCGAAAAGCGACATAATTTGTAAGAGGACGGGCTGCTCTTGTAACTCGTTTATCATCACAACCACATAAAAATATATTTAATATGTGAATTAGTAATAATAATACAAAAATCTAAATAATATTAATATACGTGACGTAATAATATCAATAACAACCTAGTCTGTATATTTCCCCACAGGCGAGAAAGGGAGAGCTTTCCCTTGTCCAAATGATGGTGACATCGATCCTTGTAAGTGTACCTACAATGGTACCACCTTCAGCCTCGACCTAACTTGCGATGGGCTGACGGACGAAGATCAGCTTGATCAAATCTTCTCCTCTGCTTTCCCCGTCAGAGCGTTCACTATGCTCACCCTCACAAACTCCAATATATCTAAGCTCAAAGAAAATGTGTTTCATACCATCAGTTTCGAGTAAGTCCAGTTGAACCTGTAAGACTGCTTTTGTTGATACTTGGTTGTTTGATTAATTGTCAGATGCTTGGCATATTGATTCACATTCAGATTGTTTTCCATGAGTAGACAAGCGAGGATCGAACCATCTTTACAAAATTCCTTCTCTACAACTGTACATCTTTAAGGCATATTATACACACACGTGCATTTACATATAGAATACACCAACTAATATTTAAATTACTGTTGTGGTGTTGTCCTTTGTCACATTATCCATCACGTGGTGTTTTCCGCTATACAGTATAAGTTGGATTATTAGAGATTCGAACTCGGGCCTCAAATGTACGAGATGGTTGTCCTACCAACCAGACCACGGGTGCTCGCAATAAACAAGCATCTCAGAAGTAACTAACTGGTATCCGATGATCCAAGTGAATGAAGTGCAATAACAAACGCTATTGTGGATTGCATCTTATACAGTATAGCTGCTTCAAAAATTTGGTTCATTTTTTGTCAGAATCAGCTTCAACTATTCTGAGTTTTAGTTGAGCTGTGTTTCACACCTCTGCGATGTAATATAAAGAAAAGGAACGAAACAAACTTAAAAAAAAAACTATTATTGGGCTCGGAGAGTACATCTACAAATTGAACTCTAAAAACTGAGATGATGTGAGGAAGGAGAGAAGTCGCAGCTCTGAGGTAATTGAGAGGCTCCTGGGGCAATTAAGGTATGTTATTGTGGAGATCCAAGAAAGGAAAACACAACAGTAGGGCAGATGGACAAGCATATAGCGGTGAGAAATCAGAAAATTCAGAAAACAATTGGAAAATAACAGATAAGGGAAGAGGAAGCAAATGTGAGTGAAGGCAGGCGGAGAAACTGGCAATTATTTTTTTTTATTTATCAGGGGAAAGCGCCAAGCCATTACGATTTTATAGCACTGGGAAGGGGTCAGGATAAGGATTTGGGATGGGACGGAGGGGAAGGAATGGTGCCCAACCACTTGCACGGTCGGGGACTGAACGCCAACCTGCAGGAACCGAGACCGTCGCTCTACCGTCCACCCCAAGTGGCTAGGCGGAGAAACTGGCAAGCCCATGAAGGTTATCTTGAGATGATTTCGGGGCTTAGCTTCCCCGCGGCCCGGTCCTCGACCAGGCCTCCTTTTTGTTTCACACCCCCAGAAAGCAGCCTGTATCAGCTGTCTAACTCCAAGGTACCTATTTACTGCTAGGTAACAGGGGCATCAGGGTGAAATAAACAACTCGGAACCTCAGGACTACGAATCCGAAGCGCTGTCCACTCAGCTATCAGGCGCTCCTGACAGCTGATGAAGGGAGAAGCTTTAGAACTAGAGGTAGGGAGGGTAATCAATTCAGTTGTGTTTGAAGCTGCTAAGATTAAGCAGGCTGTACTATGCATTAGATCAGATACAATTATAATTATATAATATGAAGAGGCATATATCTATTATTATTTAAATACTGAAAGAGGCGAAGGAACGTATGTTCTTAGGTATGAGAGGCATTATAGGAAGAAGAAGAAAACAAGATCTTGAAGGGACTCTGGGTAAATAATGCTTACCCTGAAATAGAAAATCATTATAGTATCAGAAAGGATATGCACACCCAGTTCAGGTAGTGTCTCAGACTAGCGCAATGATAACATTCATATTGGTCGAGCCCAAAATGATAAGTTGGAGGCCACACAAATACAAAGAAGTATATATAAATAAGGACATGTTAAAGGAAGAGAGAGATTAAGAAAGAAAGAGATCTTGAAGATAACTCCTAGAGTATGGAGAAAAAAAAGACAAAGCAAGAGATGAAAATCTGAGAATGCAAGCAGGTCTCTTTCAATAAAAATCTTCCTTTCCCTACAGCAACACGCTTGTCCCAACCTCAGCAGCCTATTTCACCTAATCCTCCAATGGTTTGAACTGGAATGATTCACAGGGTAGACCAACTCATACTTCAATCCCTCCCAACTACCAGATAGTCAGGAAAGAAATATAATGAAGTGGACAGAGTGGCACTTACGACAGTTACTGTGGAGTTTCTGAGAAAATACATATAACAAATATAGATACACAATACTATATAATAGGTATACTAACTATAGATAACAAGATATAATGGCAGTGGTCATATCCAACCCCCAGTAGAAAACTCAGGAGCATGTGTAATGACAGCAATGACAACTGTGTGAACGCCATATAGTGGCAGGAAGAGTGTCTTATCGCCCCAATGGTAAAACACACTCCTCTTGCCAGATATTGGGACTTATATGGCTAAATTAGATCGTTGAGAAGACATTTTGAGAAGAATTTCAGTGTACGAGCCTGCCTGGCCATCTGATGGTTTATAATAGGAAATGTGTTTTGTATGTGTAGGGCATCTGTATTGTGACAGCCTAATGTATTTTGGTACCGTTTTAATATTTTGATTATAGATGAATTGGTAACAATTAATAGTTAAGATCTACTGTCATGTGTTGTTTGATGCAATGACTATTCACTTGCCTTTCTTATCTTATTTACATTCAAAACTGTGTATTGTGATTAGACTCAGCAATTTCTTTATTTTATCCACTCCACTTATTTGCGACTAACGCCTTTTTGCGACTCCTATTCTTTTTGACATCCCTGTGACTAATTTGTCCCCAGTTTCCATCTATGTCAACTCAAAGTGTATGTGTGTGTGTATATTCGTCTGTGACCGTCATCTTATTATCTACCATCATGTACTTGTGGAAAATACCCAGCAACTACATGTCATATTCAACAGGGTAATAATGTTGATCAACAACCAACTGGAGACAGTGGACTCCAAGGCACTGAGTTCCTCCTACAGTACCCTTCAGAGCTTCTTCCTCACCCAAATAGGTGGCGAGACATTATCGTTGACTATTAATGATGACCTTCAGCAGTTCAAGATTCTAACTACTATTTACATTGTAAGTACTGTAGTACCTTTCGCGCAAATAAAAGTTCGGTTCACGCAACATTTACACGGGTATACATTACGAAAATAATAACTGTAAACTGATAAACAATTTTGTTTATCTGTTCACATCCAAATTCTACAGATATGATTATTGTTTAGATAAAACGAATATCACAAAACTACCAAAATTATGGTAAATATCATACATTCATCTCTTAATAATTTAAAAATACGACCTAATACATACTTTTCACTCATATTTTAAAATAAACAGCAAAATATTCAAAGGACATAGCCTCCTCAAATATTCTCCCCCCTCTCCCGTCACCCGCGATTTAAAATGGTAGACATTGAAATATAATATTCGTCTTTCTATCCATAATCAGGCTGGCCCGTATAATAACGTACCCACCCTGACGTCCGCCACACTCACAACTGCCATCCTTAATGTGTACGAGTTGACGGAGCTGCCACCGGAAACGTTCACCGCTGCTACAGCCCTCGAAACAATCATAATGGAAGACACCAAATTAGACACAATTCAGAAAGACACCTTCTCGTGAGTAAAAGCTCGGTGTTGGACTTGATCATCACTGCTACCGCTACACACCATTGCAGATTATTCATTATAGTTATGAGCTTTATTTACCAGTAAAGATAAGTACAATTTTCAGAATTATTTCCCAGTAAAGGTCAATACATTTTTCAGCATTATTCACCAGTGAAGATCAATATAATTTTCTGCACTATTCACCAGTTAAGATTATTCATCACAAATTTCAGCATTACACACCAATAAAGAGCATTCATCAGGGTATTCATCATTAGTTACCAGGGAAAATCATTCATAAGTGTCCTCAGGACTGATTTTGACTCAAACATTTTGTTGTTCTACTGGAGAATTTATGATCTTCAAAATTCTATTTCAATGGCAAAATTTAACTCTTTCTCAGGTTGCATAAGTTCATTATTTAAAGCCAGTTTCTTGAAAATATGTGACCCTTATCTGCTAAATAAATATTTAATATACAGCATTTATTGAAATCTATTTGTGAAATGGCAATGGTATATCTCGTGCAACCCGTTCTCGCACTTTCGTGCAGTCAATATTGACTTATAAAATACGTGCATATGTGACATACTAAACATACTAGTTTACCTTGAAAAGCTTCATAGAAAACACCGACCTTACCTAACCTTCTTAGTATGTTAAGATAAGCATCTTAATGCTTCGTAATTACAATTATTACTTATCCTATTATAGATATAGGTTATCCTATTATAGATATAGGTTATCCTATTATAGATATAGGTTAAGTAATAATTGTAATTACGAAGCAATAAGTTGCTTATCTTAACATACTAAGAAGGTTAGGTAAGGTCGGTGTTTTCTATGAAGCTTTTCAAGGTAAACTAGTATGTTTAGTATGTCACATATGCACGTATTTAATAAGTCAATATTGACTATAAGAAAGTGCGAGAACGGGTTGTCTCGTGTGCACAGTAATTTATAATTTCGAAATAGTCTTTTGTCAGAAATATGCGAATTCTTGACAGCAACGACTAAACATGGTTTGTCCGTGGACATCTGAATCATATAAAAAAAAATCTTGTAAAATTTGCAGGTCACTCAAATCACTGAAAAACTTAACATTAACCGGCGCCAACATAAACACCCTGACAGCGTCTTCCATGGCCTTCAGTTCTAGCCTCACGCTTCTAGACCTTCATTTGAACAACATAAAAACTATCGAGGAAACAGCATTCCAAGGTATATTTCACTGTATAAGAATATTTAATTTTGTGTACACTATTGTTGTCAGTGATCTTAATACCGGGTGAATGTTGTTTAATTCTAATTTAGAGTGAAGTTATAACCATTAATGTTCTATTTCTGTATACAGAGGAATCAAAAGCTCCAGGTGTGGATAGAATGATTCAAAATCGTAAAGGAACTGACCGATGAATTGTTTCTGCCACTGAAACTTACAATAAGACAATCTCTGGAAAAAGTTCCCCCTTAGAATGGAAATGTGGAAATGGCCTTCCTGTCATCAAGAAAGGCAGTAAAGGTTTAGCAAAAAACTGCAGACCAATCAGCCAAACTTTACATTTCCGTATACTCATCTCACAGTGCAGAATCTTGTTAAACCAATACAACACGGTTTTGTAAACAAAAAATTCCCGCCTAACTAACCCGCTAACATTTTTGAAAATGAGAACCAAGGACTTTCAGTAGACGTAGTTCATATAATTTTGAAGTTTTATACAAGAAAAAAAATAGACGTAGTGTACGTGAACTTCTCTAAAGATCTGATTATGTACCACGTGAAAGACTACCAGAGAAACTGCAAGCACATGCAATAAACGAAAAATACTAGAATAGATAAAACAATGGTTAAAACTAAGAGAGCGAACGGTCGTCCAAATGGAAATTAACCTTACTGAAAAAAACATAAAACGCCTTTTACTGATGGGTCCATGATGGCTCGAGCTATGCAGTTACCTGTACTGCTCCACCCAATTCAATCTAAGACAGGCACTTGTGAGTCATTGTAAATCTAGAGGAGTAGAGGCCAAAACTTGGCCAACTCTTACAATAGGGAATCATACAGTATACAATCATATAGTAGGGAATACTAGATCACCTTAATCAAGAAAAGGCGACTACATCTGTTTTTTCTTGGCACTACAGCAGTGCAGCGGTGTTTAGTATCTAAGAATGGTTTGGGGGGGGGGGGGAATCTGCCTGAGCTGGTGGTTGTATTTTGTGGCAAGCTGTAGGGTGATGGTTTGGGTAAAGTCTGCTAAGTATTTATTTAGTTGTTTCTCCAGTATCAGTTCTATTGTGTTGTTTATGCAAATGGTAGTTGTATTTGGTCGGATTGCACTTTCTGTAGATGTGGATGGGGTACGTGTTGGATCAGTCTCGGAGGTGGGTTTGATTTGTTGTGTTAAGAATTTAGTTAGGAAACTGTCCAGTGTCTTTTCTATTGTATTTTCAATGCCAGTTTGGATGAGATTGCATTTTTGTGAATTGTCGTCTAGGGGTGTAGGATAGTTAGTGACATTTGGTATGTGCAAACTTAGTTGCTAGGTGATTAGTGGTGATTGGTTAAGGACTAAGTAGTGTTGCTTCAGTGCGATACTGTATTCCATGTTGGTGTTGGAGTCCTAATAGTAATTTTAGCTGCTATGTATTAAGGACATTGTTCAGATTTAATTTCCACATTTAATGTCTTTTTGCGCATCCTTTAGAGGTATGGTCAAATTCTTTACATCTAAAGCACTGAGCTGGACGTGGTATGTATACTTCTAGTTAATGAACCTGATCAGGTGAAAAGTAGACTAGAAAGGGAAGTATAGGACTGTGACTATCACTCATTTCTACGTCTGCTTTACGCATAAATCTGTTAACTCCGTACATTTGAATGTCATCTGCTTGAAGTTGTGCTCTGATGTCTCCACTAATGTCTAGAACATATCTGGTTATATATTTTCGTAATCTGTCGCCTAATGGTTTGTAGCATCGCACTTTGTATCCACGGATTTCAGTAATACCAGAAAGCTCTATAGTTCCTCGATGTGGTTGTGGGCCACTGCGATTAAGTTCTTTGGCTTGTTGAGTTTTATATCGTGCACTTCGGTCTTAGGAATTTAAGGGGTATCTTAGGAATTTCATTGTATATGAAGCTTTGTGTCCTATTATCAAAAACACTCTTATCTGTAGATGCATTTCCATCAAAGGAAATAATGAAGGTTTTCAAAACAAGATAATTTAGCCTACCTTGGTTGAGCGATGGATGTTGGTACTCGGGCCGCGAGGGGCCAGGATGGTCTCTGTTTACCTTCAGACACTAGCGGCGCTTCGCTTCTAATCTCTTTGCTCTTCAGGAAATCGCCTCCTTCATCCTCCTGAGAATGCAGAAGACCACCAGTATCCGAATGCGTGCAATGTATCGGTGGTTTCTTTGAATCCTCAGCGGTAGCGTGGTTTTCAATCGGAGAGGCGCTGCGCGTGCCCCCTACGCCGTCGCCATGTTGAGCCTCTTTCGAGGCTCCGGTACCCAGGTGGTGTTCTGACGCAACTCGGCCTGAAGGCTCGTTAAGCGGAGGCCAATCCCCAAGACGCATTCATCAATTTTAACGTATTATGTATTAAAAATAGATTTCTTATCATACGAATTAATATTATTATATATTAGTTCTATGTATAGTTAGGCATAGGTTAGGTTAGGTGTTTAGGTTCTGTTGACAATTATTTGTATTTGAATTACGTGGGTGAAGCATTTACAGAATTGCAATTCGAACACGATGTAAGCGAATACTGCTCGAGGAATGGTCAAACGTCATCAATTTGCAAGTCATGGGTAAAGTGCTTTTTATTCACTAATGATGGGTTTAGCAGCTGAATTAACCAGCCTTCAACTTTTGTTGAAGATGATTGGCTGACTAACACGTGAACAGCCTCATGACCCGGTGATTCATTAATTTGAGTTATTCGTTGTCTCATTGCCTATGCTTTCTTTACCTTGCTGATTGTTTTACCTCTCCTACCATTCTGGCGGCCTTTTCTTGGTCAAGATGATCAAATATCTCCTACTCCTTGCGCCTCTGAACATTTTGTTCAGAGGTGGACATATTGTGCACTATGAGATGAGCATACAGAAATGTTAAGTTTAGCCGATTGTTTGGAGGTGGACGTATTTTAGTCTCTGGTCCCCGGTAGGGTTACATTGACTTGCAAGGGCCTGGCGTGGATTGAATTGGCACCCTCTCAGAAATGTTGAGTCGAACACCATAAGATTCCGTCTTGGACCCAACCCTTATATACGATGTAAATTAGAAAATTCCAAACTAAATCATCAGATTTGCAAATGACACTAAGATCTATGGTAAAGTGGGAAGCAAAAACTGTACTGAAGCCTTGCAAAGTGAACTATTTTAACTCCACAAAATGGTCGGGAAACTTGCAAAACATTTAATGCCTTACATTATTAACTTAGCAAAACACATCATAACTACTACACCACGACCATGCAGTAGAGTGACAAGAAAAGGACCTAGAAGTTATGATCCACTAATCATTGCTCAGCTAGTAGGAATAGCATGAAAAGGCCTACCATATCTGTTAGGAATAACCAAACGATTTTTTACTTTAAGAAAAATAAAATGGTTCTTTATCTGTAATTTTGTACTGGTTCTGTATCTTTATCTTTGGTGCGCTTCCCCTCCCCCTCACATCTGGACTACTGTATCCAAACATACAGAGTTCATCTTTCAAAGGACATATCTGTTCTGGAAAAAAATTCTATGCATAGCGACAAAAAATCATCCCAGATCTAAGCCAACTAACTCTCACACAGGAATGGTCGAGGGCCTCAAGACTAACAACACTATACACACAACAGGGTTGATCTCATCGAGACCTTTAAAATACTAGACAAATTATAAAATATTAATTCAGACCTCATTTTTAATTAAAAGATCCAGAGTAACTCACACGTACAGGGGAAACAGTTTCATACTCAATAAACCACAATGTAGGACAGAAAACAGAAAATGGATTATATCAGTAATTTACATCAGTAACTGTTTGTTGGTGAGAAAACAGGTATTAGAAAACAAAAGTGTGCAATGAAAATATATTATTATAATTATGAAGATATTGTACGATGACTAGCAAATTTATCCTTTAATGGATATACCAACCTATCAAGTGTTTTAGTCGATATAAAAAAAATTTGTCAATGACGAATTTAACATATATGCCCAATATTTTTTACATCTGATATGAAGATTTATTTACTGACTATTAATTCCAAATTTCCTTACTTCTACTGTACTAAGATTTATAAGTTTATGAAGGTTTTCACACTTTCTATCATTTCTCACAGGAATATCAGGAAACGTGAATATCAAGCTAAACAAAAATAGCCTCGTAGAGTTGACGGAGCAACCTTTCTTAGAGCTGCTGAAGAACACAACAGGAAGCATCGACGTGTCAGACAACCCACTAACATGTGGCTGTGACCTCAGATGGCTCGTCAGCCTCACAGGTACCAACTGCCACCTCATTCTCCACCACCCCGCCCCCCTCCTCATCTACGACCACCACCACCTCTTTGTGGTGGTGGTGGAGTTACCTAATGCTTACCTATCAGTGACTGCAGGGAAGTAAGATCTAGACTTTATTCCCTGCTTAGTAGCTTTCTTGTACCTGTTGAGTTATAATTTAACACGCCTGACGTTCAATTTTTTTGTCAAATCTTGCCCTAAAGTTGTGTACAGAGGTGGCTTCTACAATTTCTTCTTTCAGTGCACTACACTTGTTGACCATCCATATAGGATATGAGAATGTCCTTACATTTCTTCGACTTATTTACGATTCCAGCTTTCATCAAATTCCTCTTGTCCTACTTTGACTCAATTTAAAGAGGCTATCTTCATCTAACTTGCGTGGATATAATTTCATAACTATCACCAGAGGCACACATCAACAGGATAAGATCAGCAGTATATGCGAAGCTGGAAATCATTAGTGTGTCATTTAAAAAGTTTAAGGACTATTTTTAGTCAATATACACAGTCTACGTTAAACCGATATTGGAATATATAAAACACAAAACTAAAATTTAAAAAATTAAAGATTCACAACAAGAATAATGTCAGAACTATAAGGGTTAAGTTACGAGGATAGGTCAAGGAACTATCACAACCCTCAAGAAGAAAAAACTGAAGGGATATGATCACAACATACAAGATACTGAGAATAACCACGGTGGACAAAGAAAACTATTTAAATTGAGAGAAAGTAGGATAAGAGAACATAGATGGAACCTGGAAACGTAAATAAGACGAAGGAAATGCTCTTACCTTGTATGGGTGGTGAACAAGTAGCATGCACTAAAATAAGTTGTGGAAGCCGCCTCCATCCATAATCTTAAGGACAGATACGACAAGAAATCTGAACGGCAGGAGAATTAATTATACTGCAAGAGGTTTAACAAAGACTAAAGTAGGCAGGGGCATAAATAAATAAACCCTACTTCCCCACAGTCACTATCAGGTACAGTACCTGATTAATTAATACCTTATCCTCTACCACCACCAGCACCTCACTCAACCACCAACTCCTCATATTCCACAACCATCACCTCTACCACCAGCACCTCGACGTTCCCCTCCACCATGAAAACCTCCTCGTTTATAAGAATTAATTCAAATTCAAAAGATTATGTGGAAGATATAAAACTTTTGTTCCAACAGTGTTTTTGTCTCAATGATTGTTATTAACTATAACATTTATGACCATTATTAATAGTAACAATGTAATAATAACCTTTGTGTCTTTACCTATTTTTATTTGCGTTCAGATCTTGATTGGGCTCGACTAGTGGGACTTAACTCAGCTTGTGACATTGATGGGACTTACGACAAAGACACACTACTGGACTTCCTGGAGTACCAGTGTAGCACTCCAGTCCCGTCTTCCTGATGCAGGCGTCAGCCATCTTATACGTGGGCATATTTGTATCTGTTCGTCCCATATGGCTTTAAAAATAAAGTATGTTAATAAATATCCATTTCTATACAGAGCACTTTCAATATCCACCATTTACGACTGTGTAAGTACCAGTCTTATTATAGCGTCTTGTTATCCTCAGATTTCTAATGCATTGCCAACAAGAAGGCTTCAGAGAGTTGCAACAAATAGTAATTAGATATATGAGTGAGTTAGGGTGGATATAAATTCGCTTCGAAGGGGCCAATATAGACCTCCTAAAGTTCCTTCTTTATGTTCTCATCCTCATCGGAGGCTGCAACTCTACCTTTGCTCAAGGCCGAGATTAACAACTTGATGTTTTCATATTCCCTGAGAAGCACGAAGTCAGTGAGTCTTTATTGCTGTCCTACATTTCTTAATATTATTTGTGCGGGAATATAGAGTTTGGGTAAGATCGCTGGAGTAAGTTAATGGTTTAAGTTGGTAGCCAGAGGTCGTAAATTGATAAGTTATAGGGTATAACTTATGAAGGAGAAATAGCGAGCTCAACGGCTTCAATGATGTTGGGTAGTTCGATAGGTGGTACTCTCATCAGCTGCTAGCTGATCACTAAGGACAGAATTAATAATTACACTACCCTCATTTTGCGCAGGAACATTGAAGGTGTTACACGGTGTTAATTAAATTACACGGTGTTTTTCATCGCAGAGGCCATGAGAAAACTCATGCATGCCAACAGGTGACAGAGATAGAGCAATAACAAATAGTGACCCCACACCCCCACCCAACCTTGGACCTATGACAAGAGAAGAAAGTTACAATAATTAGTTATCAGCAAGGTCAGTGATAACTGGGGCGAGCAGGGGTAGTACAAGTCCTTCCTCAGTCCCATGGGAATTTTGTTTGTACTTCAAAAAGTAAAATATATTTCTTTTCACATTTGTTTTTGTTTGTATATATATATTTTTTCTTATATCACAGGATTTAGTGCTAATCGAGTTGAACTGTCTTTATGCGAGAGCTTTGACTGTATCTGTCAGCAAACCAGTAGTTTCATTTTGTAGAATGTAGATGGTTTCCCTATGCTGGAACTTGTAAGGGAATGTTCATTTCATCGCCAAACCTAATTTGTGCTCATTTTCAAAGTACAGGCAAACCTTAAACATCTTTAATTGTAATGTATTGGAAAATTTATTGGAAATCCAATTTTTCCAAAATATGTCCCCTTTTTGACATTATACCACCAAATTCACTGCATTTTTCTTATATCAAATGATACATTACATGTTTATGTGTTTTTAGACACACATACTATATAAACAATGAATCTGGTGAGGTATAAGTATTATTTGCAATGTATAAATGTACAAAAAAATGTTTTTTTTTTTTTTACTGAACAGTATTTACAGTGCAATAATGCCTCTCTTGAGGCAGGAGAGGCAATACTAGTGCTGAGGCCAACTGAGAGTGCCTCTCACACTGTGCTGTAACAGCACACGATTAACCCCACACAAACAGCATCGTCCAGCTGGTCATATTTACTTAGTCGCAACGTTTTCCATCATTACTCCTTCCAAAACACTAGTACCAATTCCACACTCCTCTGCCAAATGTTGTTGTTGTTTAAGATTCTGCTACTGGGAACAAAAAGTTCCAAGTAGCACGGGCTATGGTGAGCCCGTAGTGGACTTACCTGGCACAGGAGCGGGGCTGTAACTACCCTCCTCTGCCAAATGTTTGCCCGCCAGACTTATCCATGGTAAGGAACTTCCTTACCTTGGATAAAAAGGCAAGAGTTATTAATAAAACCAAAGCATTAATAACTCTGCCTTTTTTATCCATGGTAAGGAAGTTCCTTTTACCCTGTCCTGCTCCACCCTTACCATTCTTGTGGAGTGATACGGTGAAAAGGTTTTGAAATATTTCAAGAGTTAAACAGCTGAAATGGCAGTAAGTATACTGCGTAGCCCGGGCAGGTTAATATCGCAATCGCTATGTATAATCTACCTACAGGCGGGATGCCATACCACAGTGGAGGACTAAGACGCGTACGGAACCCTTCCTTTAGTAAGGTAGTATTTAGTGACAGGGAGGCATATGGATAAAATATAAAGTTTTGCACAAATACAAGTCCACATTTAGTCCCATTGAAAATGAGGTAAAGTGAAAGGGAAGCCAAGAAAAAAAAGGACAACGTAAGCTGTCCGAAGCCTAAAATAGGTTATCTTGAGATGATTTCGGGGCTTTAGTGTCCCCCGCGGCCCGGTCCTCGACCAGGCCTCCACCCCCAGAAGCAGCCCGTGACAGCTGACTAGCACCCAGGTACCTATTTTACTGCTAGGTAATAGGGGCATAGGGTGAAAGAAACTCTGCCCATTGTTTCTCGCCGGCGCCCGGGATCGAACCCGGGACCACAGGATCACAAGTCCAGCGTGCTGTCCGCTCGGCCGACCGCCTCCCTAATCTCTCCCTAGGTAATCATAGGTTAGGTCAAGTTGTTGAAAAATTAAAACAAATTTATATAATGTAGAATTGTATCTATTTAGGCCTTGGATATATTACGTGCCCTACATTTTTTTCCTTCAAATATTCCCTCCATTTTACCTCATTTTCAAAAGAAAAATGTGGACTGATAAAAGTGAAAGTACATACTTGTCCATGTACTGTATTGTTGATGTGACGACTTATATTGAATTTTGTAACTAGCTCATCAAGATTGTAACTTGCTTAGCTAAATGAATTGTGAGGTTCAGTCCCTGAGCCCATTATGTGCCTCTGTAACCCTTTCCACTACCGCCCTCAAGATGGGTATGGGGTGCATAATAAATGAACTAACCTAAACTACTGTATCTTACTAGAGGATTGAAATATAAGTTTTAACCAGAGGGACAATTGAACGTAAAACCTACATAGGTACTGGGAACAAGGTCACTGATTACCTACAAGCCCGAGCTGTTAGTGGCGGTGTTATCTAGCGAGGTGTGACGAGTGTCCAGTCCTCATATATGGGACGCTGCCTGTTTTACTTGGCTCAATCTTTGTCTCGCTAACCATCAACCATGGCTATCTTGTCTCCAGGTAAGCTGTGACATCTGAGTAATAACATCTGGTGAGCTTTGGCATCACCAGGAGATATGTCTCCAAGAGAGCTATGATGTCTCCACGTGAGCAATAATATCTCCAGGCTAGTTTAAACATCTACAGATAATTGCTAATATTTACAAGGTTCAAACTACTCCAGCTAGAACAATAGGGGCAGTTGTAGCACACCTCCAAGTGAGCTACAACTAATTACTAAAAATTTTCAGGTCTTAAATAATTTCAGTTTGTTCCAAGAGTTGGAGACTTTTTATTAATCCTTAAACTGCTCCTGTCATTCTCAACCGATTGACCTTGCTGCTCTAATCGTCTGTGAATGATTTATTTTGCCTCTTTTTAACATTTAAAGCTCTTAAATATTCAATTTCGATGCCATTCGATTCTACAGACCTCTAGCAATCGTTTACCATATCGGGAACAATTCTAAAAGCATTATATAGCTACCTTCATGGGTATTATAAAAAAAAGGCACCATTCCAGGTGCATCACCATCTATTTATTGATGCCTAACATAATTCTAGTGGTTTACTGACGCCTATATAACATTGACGCTTTGTAAAATGTCAAGGACTTTTATGGACAAGGAAGATATTTGTGATAAGAACTCTATTACAAATATTGTATTTTACTTTGAGGTTAGCCTATACTTTTGTAGAGATGCCAGGCACTAGCTTCAAAATAGCTTTGCTCATGTCAGGTGCACCGAAGTGTTCGCCTAAGTGTCATGGTGAAATTACTACAGTGAGGCCAGTCACTGGCAACAAGGGATACTCTAAATGCAACCCGTTCTCGCAAATTCGTAAAGTCAATATTGACTTATTAACTACGTGCATAGGTGATATACTAAACATAATAGATACCCTTAAAAAGATTCATAGAAAACACCGACCTTACCTAACCTTGTTAGTATCTTAAGATAAGCATCTTATTGCTTCGTAATTACAATTATTACTTAACCTATACCTATTATAGGTTAGGTAATAATTGTAATTACGAAGCAATAAGATGCTTATCTTAAGATACTAACAAGGTTAGGTAAGGTAAGGTATGAATCTTTTTAAGGGTATCTATTATGTTAAGTATGTCACCTATGCACATATTTAATAAGTCAATATTGACTTATTAAATTTGCGAGAACGGGTTGTCTAAATGTGTATATGGATGAGGTCATCCAGAGGAAGGTAAACTGCTATTGATGAAGGCAACGTTAAACCACACACACTTGAAAGTTTTATTAGAAATTAATTTTCCACGGGTCACAAAATAGAGGGGAAAAAAAGTTCTGTGTACACATAATTAACAAACCTGAGCAGAAGATCCGACTGATCATTTACTACACAAGTATGAAGACCGCCAACACTCATGAGAAAACTCGCCAGACGCCAAATGCAATGCACTGAATGAGACCAATACTGTGTGTGTCATTCCACACCCTCTCACAGAATGATAGCCCTAATATTATCAATATATACACACGGGATGACAAAATCTTTCTCGCGGTACAGTGCCTATGTACAAATAAGAGGCATTATCATTATTTAGATGACAAGCCACGTGGACCTATGGCGAGCCTATGGTAAGGACCTATGGCGAGCCTATGGTAAGGACCTATGGCGAGCCTATGGTAAGGACCTATGGCGAGCCTATGGTAAGGACCTATGGCGAGCCTATGGTAAGGACCTATAGCGAGCCTTTAATAAAGAAACATACCCAAATGGCTAGTCATTTCCGAAAATCGAACTCTGGTTCCAATCAGTTGCGAGCCGACTGTTATAGTAACATTTGCTCAGAGAACTGACATCTAAGAGAATAACTCTTGTTACAGGAGTGAGAGGATTGGTGTGCGTGTTGATGATGGTCGCCATCTGTCCCCCGCGGCCTGCACTGCTACATACCCTCCACCAGGGTAAGTCTTCAAACATTACTTCACTATATTTATAAGCTAGACTAGGGCTTTCAGCCGGCGACTCTCGGGTGAAGAACAGCTTCAACTCTCTTCCCTCTCGGCCCTTTCTGTGCATATCCTTAGTCCTCTATACCTCTTCCAATATCTCGCAGTGCCTCTCATCACCCCCCCCCTCTCTGTTTCCCCTCATCATTTTCCGTGCCTCTCCCCACCCCTCTGTGCCACCTCTCACCCTTATCTGTACCCGTCTTAGTCCACCTACGTACACCTTCTTTGGCCCCCTCAGTACCTCTCTCTATTCTCCATGCCCCTCTCTGAGCCACACCCCATCCCTCTAACTGTTCACTACATACTAACACAGGCATGGGCCGTGATCGAGACAAGAGGTACAGATCCGGTAAAGGGACACTAAGTGCTCTATGACTACTAGACTAACATGGAGCATACGGTATAGGATCGGTGCCTAATCCCCAGTGGGCACATCATTCAAGAATAACGTTAATTCAGCATTGAATCAACGTTGAACATATATATATATACTCTTGGGTATTGTGCCCACTGGGTAGCCCCCTTCCTCCTCAGGGCTCGATAGTGAAGGAAATGGTTGGTCTTCGAAATGTGCTACTATAATGTTCTGTGCTTGTAAACAAGTTTCCAACATTGATATAGCAGTAACCTAATATAGTGTTGTTGTTTAATGTTGCAGAGGAAAGTGCGCCATCATTCCCGTGCCCAGAGAGTACGGCTATCCATCCCTGCTTGTGTTTGTATGACTCGCCCTCAGGCACCCTTAACCTCACCTGCAGCAACCTCGCCAGCTACGAGCAGCTTGATAACATTTTTGCAGCAGATTTCCCCTTCACCAAATTTAATTGGTTTCAACTTCAAAATTCCAACGTAACCTCACTTAAAAAGGGCCTATTTCGAGATGTATATTTCAGGTTTGTGATATGATTTTCCGTTGCAGGGTTGCTATGTTTATAAATTTTCATGAAGATGAACCCGCAGGATTGTTAGATATTTAAATAATGAAAAATCGTCATATATGCTGGTTTATAGTGCGGGCTATGAAACTGAAGATTTTCCATAACTTTGGCTGGGACCTTTAATTCAGGTTTCCAAGTGTGAAATTTTTTGTGAAATTAGTGAATACAATGAGCAGGTCACACACACATATTATATATTATATATTATATATGTATATGAGAGAGAGAGACGAGGGATAGAAGAGAAAGGAGAGTATACTCAAAATATACAGGTAACTTTGTTGACCTCGTATATTTCCTTTGAAGCTAATATGTAATAATATTCCAGCCGGATGGTACTGATATTCAACAACATTACACTGATAGAGGAAGGAACGCTGGAAACTATGTACAACTCACTAGAGTATTTCCACATCTCTGAGATATACGATGGGGACTACCAGTGGCCACTTCCAGACCTAGCTAAGTTCACCAGCCTTATTGAGATTGGTATTGTAAGTGATCCTCCTGAAATTTTATCCCATCTCACACACACACACACACACACACACACACACACACACACTACATCCCTCAATTTCATCATAAAATCTTATTTAAGCAATCAAAGCAATGTCCGCTAAAACCATGCCTCATCCCAAAGCAGTCTGCTTGCTTGCAAGTACTGTAGTCACTTGTGAGATGTTATGTAGGATAAAAACCCACACTTATGTATTTGTGAAATTTATGTAAATAATTATACCAAGTCTTTCGCACTCTCCTGAGTGCTTTGTCAAGGTCTGAGTGTATGGTTAGGATGAGACTTACATCTCAACGACTAATGACAACTCAATGACCTCATTAGTCGTCGAGATGAAAGTCTCGTCCTAACCACATACTCAGACTTGGTGTAATTGTTTTCATAATTTAAATTTAACAATTTACTAAATTTAAATATATATTTAAATATTAGCTGTACCCAGCCACGTGTTGCTGTGGCTCAGCAATGCGTGCACTCGTTGCTTAGCCACAGCAACCTTCGCCTGTCTTGTGTCCCCACCATTCCCCCCTGCACTGTCTCCTTGTCCTCCCCCCACTCCCCTGTCCCCTTGTTCCTCCCATCATTTTCCACTCTCCTGTTCCCATTGTCCTTCCCACCATCCCCCACTCCCCCATCCCCTAATCCTCCCCACCATCCCCAACTCCACCCTTATTCTGTCACCTCATCCTCCCCACCATTACCCCCTCTCCCGTTCCCCTCACCATTACCCCCCCTCCCCTGTCCCATTGTCCTCCCCACTCCCTCTTCCAATGCATTCCCAAATGATCTGATGTTCCCATCAGAAAAATGGGAACATCAAATGATCTAATGTTCCCATCACTGAAAAATTTGAAGAACAGTTAAAAAAAAAAAAATGAAAAACAGTAAAAAACTAACAAAATAAGCTATACTCACGAAATGAACGGTATGGTAAACAACACAGCTCAATTCCAATGCAATAATACAGTATATGAAAATTCAATTTATCAATGCAATTGGAAATATTGAAATGGAATTGTAACATTTATTTTAGTGTGTATTGCTATTACGTGCAACAGATGGCCTTGTTAAAAAAAAAAAAAAATTTTTACCTGTCACAGGTGTGGCATCTATATAGCAGGTATATAAAAATATGCATGTTTCGAAGATTTCCCCTCATGAAAAACACACGAAAACACAGTTTTCCAAAAAAAAGCAGTTTTCTGCCATCACAGACATGACATCTATATAGAATGTATATAAAAACACACTCGGAACGTTCTTTGAAAATTTCAAAACAATCAATGAAGAACTTTTGGAGATTAGCAATTTTGAAGAAATGAACATTTTCATTTTTATTTATATAAGATACAGAAGTATTGTTACTTTTAATTATAGCTAAATAAAAGTTTCTTTCTTTAAATGAAATCATCATGGCAAACTGAGTTTATTAAAAAATTTAAATCCAAGAAAATTTGTGTAAAAAAAAAAAAAATTTAATGATAGGATTAAGACTTCTAATCCGCTTCCTGTGTTTGCATGCTGTAAAAATATTTAATAACTTTTGATCAACTATAGAATATCCTATAAAATGTAGCTTAAATCTTTACTATGTTTATCTATAGAATGGGCCATATGAGACACTGCCTGTGCTGGAGTCCTCGTCCCTTACCTCTGTCTTCCTGGGCATGAGAAAACTTGTATCCTTACCAGACAACCTTTTCACTTCAACCCCAAACCTACAATTCATCACCTTCCAAGAAACCAACCTAAACAGTATTCAAGGGAACACTTTTAAGTGAGTATAATTGTTGCTATAATAGTCATATATATATACATACATACATGACACATACACAATGTATTTTTTTTTTACAGCCTTAGGGGGTCTTGTTTTTAATTAAACTGTCAGCTGACGTGTGAGCAAGTTCCCAAAACATTTGAATTCTACATATGAATTATTTTCTTAATCAGTGATGTGAAGATGAATTCCTTTAATCTTGCCTCATAACTCATACCTCTCTACTCAATGACTAGTGTAATGATATGCCTTTTCATATTTCTCAAGACACATTTTGTATTTGGTGAAATTATATATGGTCTATACATGCTGGTGGCACTTATTTGAGAACTGGTATTACATGCACAATGTACAGTCATTAATGACTCCTTGTTCAGTTTTCTGAACAATCCTTTTATTGGGCAACCCTATATTTGCATCGGACACTTTCTGATTTAAACATGATTAGGACATAAGTTCAGTGTAATATATATATCCCTAGAATGTTTCGTGTCCAATTTTGGGAGGGTTTCTCCTCCCAATTAGTACTTTAGAATAATAATAATATTATTATTATTACACAGAGAAATCACACTAATGTGATATATATAAATGAGAAAATCGACTAGAGCTCTTAAGTGACTCGAACCCCAACCAGCGTACTGCCAGCCACAACATCTACCACTATACCACCCTGACCTAGAAAAAGCTATAAAACCTTGGATTCTACCGAATCAACAGGAAGTCTGGAGGCCTCTCCTGAAGCCATGCTAAATTTTATATACAAGGCCCAAACACCTGGGTGTGGGTAGTCAACTCCGTACACACCAATATCAATTACATGCACTGAAATCACACTAGCTTCATATATATCAATGAAAAAATCCTTGACTTCCTTATAATTTTTTCTCTCCAAACTTTTTCTACAACTCTGCCTGCAAACTTAACAAATTTAACCATTTGTTAGATTTTCCTGTTCTCAAACTGGGAAACCCAGTTTGACTCTCAGGCGGAATGGAAATGGTTGGGCACATTTCTTATCAATAATGCCTCTGTCCACCTAGCAGTAAATAGGTACTTTGGAGCTAATTAACTGTTGTAGAGTTGCATTCTGGGCAGGGGGGGGGGCCTCGATATAAGTTTGACGTACATAACAGGCTGCATGTCCCCAACAACATTAATTATGACTAAAATAAGGCTGCTGCATTGAAAGCTTTCAACAAAAATAGTGTCAGGTTTATGAAAATTACATTTATTAATTTATAGCATTTGTAACTCATAGAATATGCAGAGTTTTTGAAATAGGTCATTTAAACATGGTCTGAAGATCAGGATGCTAATATCAATAATGTTTGTGTAACTATTGACCACATTACAATATATGCTAATATTTTTAAGGTTGCTTTCATCATTAAAGAAGATTGAGATAACCAGGAGTGGCTTAGCCTCCTTGACTGAGGCTTCTCTTGCATTTGGTTCCCCTGATATGGAATACATTAACATTATTTCCAACCCAATAGAAACTATTGAGGCTGGAGCATTCCAAGGTTAGTCTTATATGTTGAGTATACCACATGTGTTTTTCCCAATTCTTTTTGCAAATAATTTATTATTAATTACTTGCCTATATATATATATGCTTTTTAATATATATGCTTTTTAATATATATATATATATATATATATATATATATATATATATTACTGCATTACATTGTGTGATATTATACTGTATTCCTCTATTCTCCTAGGTCTGTCTGGGTCAGTGACGGTTAATGTTTCTCACAATTTATTGGAACAACTGACAGAAAATGTTTTCTCAGAGCTGCTAAAAAACACAACAGAAACCATCGATGTGTCAAATAACCCTCTTCTTTGCGGGTGTGATTTATATTGGCTCATCAACATCACAGGTAAACATTCTCTCAATAATACAGTTAAACAAACTTTTATTACCTCATCAGCACCACAGACACACACTTGTACTGGCTTGTTGACACCATAGTTCAAAAACTTTTACCGAATTGTCAAACTATACGTTAACACAATTGGACTGACCCATCAAACCACATATAAACACGCTTATATTTACTTGTCAGACCACACTTGAACACATTTTTACCGTATTGTCGAACCACATGTAACACTTGCATTGGTGGGGGGGAATGTGAAGATGCATAAAATTGAGTTCATATAGGAATATAGGTGGGAAATAGTCCTTATGCAGTTTTCTTTAGGTTCCTATGTATGCTCTGTTTTCATGCTTTACTTCTCCATTACCCCCTAAAATCCTTTTGCCTTCCCTTTCCGTCTTGCCTAATGTTGACTGCTTTTCCCACCCTAGAATTACATGATAGGGGTTGAGGACAGACCAAAACATCACTTTCATTCCAATATGTGTGGATTAGGTTAGGTTATTTTAATATATATAATTCATGCTTAGTATATTAATTACTATTTCAGATGCGGATCTTAATCGCCTTAAAGGTCTATTACCTTCTTGCGCAATCGAAAATGGTGTTTACGACAGAGACACACTTGTGGACTTTATGAAGTATCAATGTTCATGAACAGCATGATTACCTTCATTATTAGCCTCCCAATATTACACATGTTCAATCAGCTTTGGCCTTACATCTGAAGCGTGCCATTGGGAAAGATTGAAATAGAAAAGTAAAGCGAATGAAGCCCTTTGAACAGAAAAGCAAACAAATGAACTCTTAAAGGTACACCACGCAGTATAGCCTGTCCTCTATACTAGACACAAATCTCTTCCATGAAATAGCCTAGCTAAGCCAAAAAGAAACACAAGCAATGTTCGAAGCAGGCATCAGGACTATGTACATTGTGTAGGAGCCTGAATATACTCATGGAAGCATTAGTTATAATGCAACCAAGTTCTTGAAGGACTGCAAGGTTCGCTGCTGAGGATTCTCAACACTTCAAGGGAGGGCAGAAGGATCACTGGGCACTGCATCAGAGCCAAGACTTTAGTAACATTCTAATGATTTCAGTGAGGGAGAAAATAATCACAATCAACTGGTGAATGCTACTAGTGAATAGAGTGAATAGCACTAAAATTTCACGAATCAAAAAGAAATTCATAGTGAAGATTTGCTTCTAAGGCAGTAAGAGAAATGGATGCCAGCACCCTTGTTTCAATACCAGAGAGACTTACTTGTTCGGATGCCATTTTATGAATGTTTGGACGATCTGGAAGGGTTAAAGTTCATATAAGCCAAAAATAGAATAGACAATGTGCTCATTAAGGAATAATTACTATTAACTAAAGCAGTATTTTCTATTAATTTTTGTTATACAGTGGGGGCTCGACTTACGAATTTAATCTGTTCCCAGAGACAGGCTGCAAGTCAAAACAAATTTTCTCATAAGAAATAATGTAAATTGAATCCGTTCCACACCCCCAAAAATATTAACTTAAAAATACATTTTATACTGAATACCACTTTTTTTCTAGCTCCAACACAATATGTTTATCTTACCTTTATTGAGGACTCTGGTTGGCATATGGAAGACAGTGAGGGGGGGGTTGGGGGAGGAGAGGTGTTACTGTTTGGAAGGGGAGTCCCCTTCCATTATAGCATCAGGCAGTGATGACTTCTCTGCGGTACTCTCTCTCTCTCTCCTACGTTTTGCAGGCATACCACTAAGGCCTGGTTGTGGCTCACTGCTTGCTTGTCTTACTAAGAATCTGTCTAAAGACACTTGTTTTTCCCTACATTTTAACACTTGTCTGTAGTGAGACATCACATTGTATTTAAAAAAATCAATGCAACAGCCTGCTACAGCTTTATCTGGGTGAGTTTTTTCAACAAAACTTTGCCTTTCTTCCCATACTTCACACATTTTCTTAATGAGGAAGGGACATCCTCTACTCAACTATTTTCTGAGGTTGAACCTTACCACTGACTTTCTTGGGACCCATGGCATGATACATAATAATTACTTTTATATTCAAAAAACAAAAAAGCACAAAACAATGAAATTCTTTACAAGCGCGATCGTCACTAAGCGGGCAGCTCTGGTAAACTGAGGCAGGGTTACCCGTGCCACCAGGAACCACACACTCGGTCGACCTAAACGTGTATCAACAAAGTCGCTAGTCGAAGCAAAGTCGTAAGTTGAGGTGCCACTGTATACAGTATATTTTAGCTTATATCTACAGCAATGTTGTACTGTATTTAGTAGTTACCCAAAAAATTAAACCTCAATACAAAAAGATAGCTAAAGCTATGCTCATATTAGTGGCTTTATAAAACAGAGAAATACAGTACAGTACTGTACCGACTAAGTAACCACTGTAAACTGATCCATTGTATATCTTACAAATAAATTATTATTATTGCTGTTATTATTATTATTATTATTAACATGTTGAGTGCCATGTAGCCAAAGATGGTCACTTCTGTCCTACATATAAGGTCAGTGTCATCATTGATGGATCATATGTATAGTGACCATATAAAATGGATGATGATAAGTCATAGTACCTCCTCAACATCCTCTTCCAAAAGGGAGAAAGGGAGGCACAGCTGAAGGCCCTCTTCAACCAACACAGGCAATCAACTCAGGAATCTACACCAGTTGATTGACAGATGAGAGGTGGGACCAAAGAGCCAGAGCTCAACCCCAGCAAACACAACTAGGTGACATACCTCCTAAGCTTGAGTGCATGAGCCCACAACTAAGCCACATAATAATGAATGACACAAGTAGCAGTCCAGCAGGACTGACTTGCACATCCCATGTATTTGTGTATATAGTACTTGCCTAATTGTGATTGTGGGGGTTGAGCTTCGGCTCTTTGGTTCTACCTCTCAACTATCAATCAGCTGGTGAGCAGATTCCTAAGCCTTTTGGGCTTTATCATATCTACATTTGAAACTGTGTATGCAGTCTACCTCCACCACATCACTGCCTAGTGCATTCCATTTGTTAACTACTCTGACACTAAAAAAGTTCTCTCTAATGTCTCTCTGGTTCATTTAGGTACTCAAGGGTACATGTGTCTGTGTGTGTGTATGTTTGACAATAAAAAAAATGATCTGACATGTAGTAAAATGAATGCCAGAGACAAGTTGGTTGAGCGTCAAGATAAAAAAAAAATGCTCTGCACCCATGGAAACTGCGAAGTCAGCAGTTGGCATGGGAAGACCTTGACAAGTCTACGTACAGGCTTCCTGCCTCTGACGAGAGACCATACTGGTTGGATCAACTTGAATCCTGCATTTGAAATTACTGTTAATACCTTCCCATAGTGTGTTTGGTAAAATGAATCTGGAATAAAATGCATAAATTTAACAAAGCTGGTAATTGTGCAATCACATATCAAAACATTAGGATTGAATAAAAAAAAATTATTAACTTAAATTTTTGTAATACTTTTTACATAAATATTAATACATAAATTTTGTTAATGTAATACTGTATAAATCAAAATACCGGTAATCTAATTAAAAGCTTGTAGTTTATGTGCACATGTTCAACCATTTACAGAAGTCTGCATCAACTATTTTGCTTTTATAGAAATGTTTATGCCTAGCACTTAAGAAGTTATATACCAAATCCATTGTTCGTTTTTTGCATAAATATAAACACAAATAAATAAATAAATACAATATATTTGCCTTATCCCCCCCATCCCTCATAAGAAAATTCCTGAGTGTATCACCGAGTTGCAATACTATAACTAGCAATGTTAATTTATAATTCAATATTGTAAAATAAACAAATATTGGCCAAAAATGAACTTTGTATGTTAAAAATACTACTTTACTAAAAACATCTCTGGATTTTTTAATAAATCTCTTATTTCTAGTTACAAAAAACCAGCATTGAATGTAAGAAAACGCCATTTTCTGGGCGAGACCCAGAGGCTCCCTCGAGCTATACTGGGCTGATGTGTATATATTAGACCGTGTCAACAGTCAATCGATGGAGTTTTAGCCTACCAGAGACCATGGGTCAGAACCTGCCGCTCTCAAAGAGGCATGAGGAGTACCGAACACCGAAATAATGTTTCATTCTTCAACATAATTCAATTTACTTCAGTGTTTTGTACTCAGTAGATGTCAACAGCTACCGCTATCAAGTATTATGTCTGCCACCACTCTAGCACTGATCACACTATGACAAATGGCTAACTGATCACACTATGACAAATGGCTAACTTAATGGCAAAACCGTACAAAATAAGACTTTACAATCATTGAACTCTATTGCCGACCTTAATGAAATAAACAATGCCTTCAGTTCAAATAAAATTTATTTCCATCAAAATATAGTTAAATATACAAAAACTTACAAAACATGTCTAATTTAAAAAACGCCCATTTGCTATTCCTTTTTTGAAGAAATATTCTTTCCCATTCACTGATGCGATACAATTTTCCAAAAAAATAGTCCATCTAGTTTTCATTCGACGTATCTGTAAATTAAAAAAATTCTAAATGAGGAGAACCTGACCTCCAAATGTAATGCTTTGACAAATGAAAAAGTAATCACATTACAAAATAAGAAAAACCCAGTTTTGAATGTGATGCAAATACCACCTTCAGGTAGAGCCCTGGTACTTCCCTGAAATTATCTTGCTGAGATGGCTTTCCACTACTGGGTCACAACAGTCCTGTTTGGCCTACCAGGAACCAGAGCCAGATCTGGCCCCCTATCACAGAGATACAAGGCGCTGGGGATTGTTACAATCACCCACACCGCAAAGCATCCAGAAAGTCAACAAAGCAATACAGACAACCTCCCAAACCCCTGAACCCAAAATCCAGCCCCATGACTGACAAAGGCAGCCAAAGCTGCAAATCTGAAAACTTTATGGGTCTGAAGGTAGACCACAGGCTGGCTAGCTTTAAAGATGCTATGATACACAAACCATGGAACAGGGGACCAACGAAACGGGATCAACCAACAAAGCTTTCACTGAAGAAAAATGGGAAGTGTGCAGGTAATGGCAAACTGTTGGCACCAGACAAAATGAATGATACACCCTGGCCAGGGCAAGTTACAGCATCATAACTCTAAAGTTAACAGAAAAATAAAAAAATGAGAATATTTAAAAAAAAATTCCAAGATTATAAAAGCTCCAGTTAACTTTAAAAAATATAGAACTTATCTAAGACCAGATAAAATAAATAGTACGTATCTTAGATCAGAAGCAGGGTAAAGCACACCTGCTAAGGAAAGGAAGTGGAGATGCAGACTTAGGCCAGGTATGATTCAACACCTCCAAATTCAGATTCCAAAACCCCAGAGGGGCCAATGCCAAGGCATCCAAATTAACCCCAAACACAGTGCTTTGAGCCCTTTAACTTGAATAGCAATGTTTTGGAACTCCAGATTTATCATGAACCCAGATTGGGTCTAGAATGATACATTCCGATTTCGGAATGTACAAACTAATTTCGGTACAAACTAATGTACCACTGTACATTAGTTTGTCAATCCTAGCTTCAAAATGCCTTACTTAAGTTAAGGCAATCAATACTGTGATACCTGCTTACAAACTTAAGTAATATTTATTTTCTTGTTAAAGTAATATACTATTTAAACATATGACAAAACTTACCTTTTTAATTTGGCAAAAAACTATATTATCAGTATCAAACATGCGTGGTACTTCATCCTCAGTCTCATCGTCGTCACTACAAATTGACCTCTGAAAGACAATATTCAATCATACTTATTAAAAATTAAATAAAAATATACAATATAATCTTTCAAGTAAAATTTGATGCCTCAACCAAAAACTAACACCTTTTCACGATGATGCATAGATTAATAACCGACAAACTTACACAAGCTAAAAAGAGAAACTTACTAGGCCAAGCAACCCAATGAATCCTATCGAGGTCAGGATTAGTATTACAATTTAGTTTTTTATAGATATAGAGTATACTTGCGTGTGTGTGTGTGTGTGTTTGTATATAATGTATATATATATTAGTATATACTGTATATAGACTAGTATATACTGTAAATATACTAGTATGTACTGTAAATATACTAGTATATACTGTACTGTAAATATACTAGTATATACTGTGTATTCAAGGATTTAAGGGTGCTGGATGCTGTCTGCAGCTTAAGTAAGTAAGTAATTATCAAAAGAAGGCACCAAACCGGGAAGGCTATGTAGCACCATCAAATACGCAAAATAATCAGAGGGCGCTAAATATCACCAAGGATGCCAATACGAGAACAAAAACGCATAAGGCGAACGATATCAAAAGTATCCGAGTCACCAAGAATTCTATCGAGGGACAGGTGACCGCGAGGGGCGGTCGGAAAGCAAGACACACGCTCGTCCTGGAAGTCAGGACATTCAAGAAGGACATGCACGACCGTAAGAGGGACAATGCAACTAGGACAATAAGGAGCAGGGCGGCGCTCCATCAAGTGACCATGGGTTAAGCGAGTATGGCCAATACGCAACCTCGCTAGAGCTGTTTCCCACCGCCGGTTACGGTGGAAGGAGGACGGCCACGAGGAAACACAACATTTAAGAGTACGTAGCTTGTTACCAGTAACAGACAACCAAGAAGCCTGCCAACGGGTAAGGACTGAGGAATGGATAACCGGGTAAAAGTCGGAATACGGAATGCCTTTACGAGAGACGGGACAAGAGCGGACAGCTTCCTTAGCGGCAGCATCCGCACGCTCATTTAAAGACACGCCAATATGGCTGGGAACCCAACAAAACTCAACCGACTTAAATTTACTGTGAACGAGAAACAGCCAATGCTGGATCTCGACAACTACCGGATGAACTGGATTAAAGCACTCGAGAGCCATGAGGGCACTACGAGAGTCAACAACAACCACAAAGGAAGACTGACAACGAGAAAGCAGGAGACGAAGAGCATAGAGAATAGCATAAAGTTCCGCTGTAAAGATGCTAGTCTCCGGAGGCAAGCGACACATATAAGTGCGATCAGGAAAAACAACAGAGTAGCCAACACCGTCCGCTGACTTAGACCCATCGGTGAAGACAGAAACGGAGCGGGAGTGAGAAGAAAAGTGCTCGAGGAAAAGGCGTTTTAGAACTGTAGGAGGGGTAAAAGCTTTAGTGATACGAGTCAAGGATGTACAAAACCGCGGAAGAGGGACCCTCCACGGGGGCAAAGAAGGAACAACACGAGGAGAAACATCAGAAATACGAACGGAAAGAGAATCCTGCAGGCGAGATAACCGGACAGAAAGAGGGAGGTGGTGAAGAGGAACAGGAACCGCAGGAGGGGTAAAAGTTAAAGCACGACAGAGACGAGAGGAAGGATGTTGCAAGGACCGCGCAAGATAGCGAAGACAGTAGCGATCACGGCGGTCCTGGAGAGACAGGAAGCCAGTGTCAACATACAAGCTAAGGACGGGAGTCGAACGAAAGGCACCAGAACTGAGGCGCAACCCAGTATGGTGCAAAGCATCAAGACGGCGAAGAGTAGAAGGAGAAGCAGACGAGTAAGCAGGGCAACCATAATCGAGCTTAGACAGGACGAGAGAGGAATGTAAAGCAAGGAGAGTGCGCCTATCTGCCCCCCAAGAAGTATGGGACAAGACCCGAAGGAGGGTAAGGGACTTAGAGCACTCAACACGGAGGTAAGAGATATGGGGAGACCAAGACAAACGAGTGTCAAGGAATAACCCCAAAAGCTTCGCGGAATCTTTGTATTCAAGGGGATGACCATAAAGTGACAAAGAGGGACGAAGAACAACCCGTTTCCGCGTAAAAGTCATGGCACAAGTCTTAGAAGTAGAGAACTTGAAGCCATGACCTGTGGCCCAAGACGACACGGCATCAATCGCAAGTTGAAGCCGGCGTTGAAGGAGAGGCGAATCATCACCCTGACAACAAAGGGTAAGATCATCGACATAGAGAGCGGAGAAGACACCAGAAGGAAGAGAGGAAAGAAGACCATTGAGGGCAACCAGAAAAAGAGTAGTGCTCAGAACACTACCCTGGGGCACACCTTCGTATTGCTGAAAAGGGGGAGAGAGAGCGGTACCAAGGCGCACCCGAAAGGAACGACGAGAGAGGAAGCTGCGGAGAAAGAGAGGGAGATGACCACGAAGGCCAAAAGAATGAAGTTGAGATAGGATATGATAACGCCAAGTGGTGTCGTAAGCCTTTTCTAGGTCAAAAAGGACGGCAACAACGGAGGTCTTCGCAGCAAAAGCAGTACGTATATAGACCTCCAAGTTCACCAGGACATCTGTCGTGCTGCGGCACTTGCGGAAACCAAATTGAGAAGGGGAGAGGAGGTGATGGTGTTCCAGGAACCACATCAGACGAACGTTAACCATACGTTCAAAGAGTTTGCAGACACAACTTGTGAGAGCAATAGGGCGAAAGTCCTTAGGGGAAGTACCCAGAGACCCTGGTTTGCGAACAGGGAGGACAACGGCATCGAGCCAGTCCTCAGGGACTGACGACGACTCCCAGATCCGATTATACAGACTCAGTAAATACTGAGACGTGCTCGGAGGGAGATGGCGAAGCATCTCATAATGAATACCATCGGAGCCCGCCGCCGTAGAACCGCAGAGGGCCAGGGCAGAACGAAGTTCAGAGAGAGAGAAGGGATCATTATAGGGAAGCTGAAGATGAGTGCAGAAATCTAAAGGACGAGACTCAAGGACAGGTTTACGAAGAAGGAAAGATTGGGGAAGATGAAGACCAGAGCTAACAGAAGAAAAGTGGGAACCCAGTTCGGAAGCGACCTGCAACGGGTCCGCCACAAGAGTATCATGGAGGTGAAGGACCGGTGAAACATCGGGAACGAACTTACCCGCTATCTTGCGGATACGCTTCCAGATCTGGGCCAGAGGGGTTTCGGACGTAATTGTCGAGACAAAAGATGCCCAACATTCACGTTTAGCCGTACGGATGGCCCGTAGGGCCACCGCACTCGCTTTCTGAAAGAAAAGAAAAGAATCGGTCGTCTGCCTACGGCGGTGCTTCTTCCAGGCTGCACGCTTACAGCGGACAGCCCGAGCACAGTCCGCATTCCACCAGGGAACGCACTTCCGTGGACCCCGAGAGGAAGAGCGAGGAATAGAGCGGAGGGCAGCGTCGAAGACAGTGTCATGAAAAAGGAGGAGAGCGCGAGAGAGGGGCAGAAGGGAGAGGTCAGAGAGAGTAGCACTGAGGGAAAACAGGGTCCAGTCCGCCTTAGCAAACTGCCACCTAGGGAAAGAGAGGGAAGGGCGAAAAGAGAAAAAGGAAACAAGGATGGGGAAATGATCACTTCCATGGAGGTCATCAAGAACCTGCCATGTGAAATCTAAGTAAAGAGAAGAAAAGCAGAGAGAAAGATCAAGACAAGAAAGGGTGCGAGTTCGAGAGTCCAAATGAGTGGGCTCACCAGAATTCAGAAGAGACAGGGAAGAAGAGAGGAGAAACGGCTCAAGGAGGCGACCCCGGGTATTCGTCAGAACGTCACCCCAAAGAGAATGACGACAATTGAAGTCACCCAGCAGGAGCACAGGCTCCGGCAAGGAGTCTAGGAGGTGTTTCAAATCAGGAAGAGAGAGCGGGACACTCGGGGGGAGATAAATGGAACAAACTGTGTACCATTTCCCCACAAAGATACGAGCAGCAGAACAATGGAGAGGCGAAGGAAAAAGTAAAGGAACAAAGGGAACATCAGCCCGAATCAAGAGAGCAGAAGAATTAGAAGCCCCAGCAATGGCTGGGGGGGGGGAGAGAAAGGAATAGCCACGAAAACGACCAGGACGAGCACCAAGCATCGGCTCCTGGAGACAGACACAAAGGGGCGAAAACCGCGAAACCAGAAGTTGGAGTTCGAGGAAATTGGCGTAATAACCTCGAACGTTCCATTGAAGAATGGACAACGACGAGAAGAGAAAGGACAAAAACAGAGAACAAGGAAGAAACAAAGGCGAAAGACCAACAGAGCACGTTAAAGAATATCAGGGTCGGGATCAGGGTCAGCAAAGTCAGGGTTAGGGGGCATGGGTAAACTGAGCAAAGACGGAGGGAAGGAAACGGGAGAACAGATCAGAGGTGGGCGGGCAGGGTCCGGAGGAGGAGGAGGAGGAGGAGACAACGGAGAGGAGCAGTCAAGGACAGCAGCAGGAAGAGGGGGAGTAGAAAGAGAGGAGCGCACCCCAGCAAGAGCAGCAACCGAAAGGGAAGCAGGGGCCAAAGAAACCTCCATAGCAGGAACAGGGGGCGCAAGCACTGAAACGGGAGTGGAAGGAGCAACAGAGCCAGAAGGAGGAGCTGAGGAAGAAAGCGAAGCCTTCTTACCCGCCGGGGAAGAGGAAGGAGAGGAGCCAGGCTTACGCTTCTGACTTAAAGAGACCGGTGTCCCAGCAACTACGTACCGGGCAACGGATTCCAGTGTCTCAACAGGAGAAGCCGAACGAGAGCACACACGACGGCCGTTAGGAGAGCGATGGACATCCGCCCGCACCGACAGGCGGCGGGGAGAGCCGATAGATGGAGGAAGAGGATGGGAAGGAGGATCGGAGGGGGACGAGGAAGGAGACACAGAAGACACGACAGACCGGGTAGAAGGAAGGGGAACCCCAGACAGAGGACCAGGAGGAGGATCCTTCGGGAGAGAACCCAAAGGGACAGAGGAGGGGGCAGTGGGCGCATCAGGGTCCAAGGCCTGGAAACGGTTGTGAGTCTGAGGAAGGCGGGAAGGACGAGGAGAGGAAGAGCGCAACACGCGAGCATAAGAGATATTAGCATAAGGCGGGAGCCGGCGAACCTGGCGCCTCGCCTCAGGAAAAGATAAACGCTCCCGGTGCTTCAAGTTGAGGACGGCTGCCTCAAGCTTGTAATGGACACACACACGGGAAAAGGTAGGATGGGCCTCACCGCAGTTGAGGCAACGAGCCTGGGGAGAAGCGCACTCCGACCTAGAGTGACCTTCGCCACCACACAAAGGACAGAGAGAGACAGTCCCGGAGCAGCGGAGGGCACCATGCCCAAACCTCCAGCACTTGTTGCAGAGCCGAGGAGAAGGAATGTACTCCTGGACAGAGCACCTGGCACCAGCAAGAATGACAGAGGGTGGAAGGGTCCTACCATCAAAGGTAATCTTCACAACCCGGAGGGGTTGACGGCGACTACCACGAGGGGGACGAGTAAACGTGTCCACCTGGAGAATAGAATGGCCCTGGGCAGCGAGGATATGTCGAATATCGTCGTGGCAGTCGCGTAGGTCCCGAACACCGGTCGCAACATGGGGCGGGAGCAAAATAGTGCCAACACTGGCATTCAACTGGACGTTCTTCGAGACCCGAACGGGGGTCTCGCCAAGGCAGGATAAGGCAGCCAAGCGGGAAGCAGCATCCTGAGAAGGAGCAGCAACGACACGCGTACCGAGACGAGTGGGGTTAAAAGTAATGGAGGCATCCACGGAATCAATGAGATGTCGATGAAGGGAGAAATCGTCAGGAGGCGCAGAATCAAGAGGGAGGAGATCAAAATATTTGGCCCACGAAGCGGGACCAAACAAGGCCTGATAGGTAGCAGAACTGGAAGGAATCGAGCGAGGGCGGCCGTGACGAGAACGGCGGTGAGAACCCCCAGAGAGAGAGGGGTTAAAAGGCGCAGTAGTAACAACTAGAGAAGGAGCCGCGCCAGGGGACGAGGTAGTCACCACTGGGGGCTTGGGGCTCGACCCAACCACAGAGGAGGGAGGGGAGCCAGGGGAAGGAGTCAGAGAGGCCAAAGGAGGAGCAAGGTCGGGGCCCAATGCAGCGGAGGCTACAGAGCCCGGTCTTCCAATACGGACCGACTCGGGGGCTTGGTCGCCCACCCCACGAGCCTGAAAAGGTAAGCCAGAAGCAGCCGAAACAGGGGTTATCATCTTGACGAAGTTACGAATTCACTCACGAATGTGCCCCCACACCCACCATGGAGCCACAATTAGAGGCAGGACACCCAACAAGAAGCTATCGCCGATCTTGTCGGGGCCTCCTAGGGGTGCGTCGTGAGTATACGCCCCACAAACGCCACCTTAAGAAACCGACAGTCCGTCGAGATCGGGTTCAGTGACGAAGTGGGGATTGACAATAAAAGGTTCCCCTCGCTCTCGACGTCGGGTACTGCAGTTCTACGGGTGCAAGAGTATGCCTCCTCAAGCACCCGGGCGTCAAAGTAGAAGAAGTCCAAGGGAAGAACCAGAACGAGCAAAAGGTCGGCAGGAAACGGCAAGCAGATAGGAGAAGAGGGGGGAGAAAAACGAAACAGAAGGAAAAGGAAAAGATGCCCAGCAGAATTGGAGAGGACGGCAGCAGGAGCACAAGGCTAGAAAAGGACAGAGGACTGTCCCAAGGAGCATCACACTCCGGCAGCCGCCCACTAAGCCCCCAGACGGCGACAACGAGCTGAGCGGGGAGGGGGTGTCTGCAGCTTAAGTTTGCTACATAATTGCAAGTAAACTTGGAGCGGCCCTGTGGTCCGCTCCAAGCAACAGCCTAGTGGACCACACTCTCACAAGTCAAGTCTGGCCTTGGGCCGGGCTTGGGGAGTAGAACAACTCCCAGAACCCCATCAAGCAGGTATCAGGTATCAAGCATGTATAATTGTACTTACAGATGATAATGTTGGGTAATTATTTGTTTTGAGGTAGTTTTAATTTGTAGATTCTTTAGCATATACTCTAAGTGAGATATGATTATACGAGTGAATAATATAATGCAATCAGGGTAGAGCAAGGTACATAATATTTGAGTTTAGAGAGTATGCCTACAGTCTAGATATTTTTTGGTAGCACTTACTTGCCTGCCAACAGCAAAGGCAATTTGGGTCTAAGCAGTGCTAGTAATGTTGAATCTCTCATTACTTTGATACATGTCATGTTAAGTTCCCTGCCTTATATAAATTATTTCGTATAAGACAGGTAGTATCAGCTTCTCCCTCGTGCAGATTTCTGTGCATCGGGGGGCACCAAAGAATTATCCTCACAGCTATATATATATATATATTTGTTTTTGTTTCTAATGATTTCAGCCAAGTGCTGGGGGTGATTTTTAAGATGTAGGGCCTAGTATTAATTTGGCATGTAATGGACAATCTGACATATTTGACATTGATAACAATGTGCTTACCAGTGAGTGTTTTTAGTAGTTGCAGTCTTTTTTTGATTAAGTCACTTGAAATGTCACTATACAGGCCAAAATATTTTTGTTACATGCACTTTCTGATTAGCTGATTATTGTCTTTATAAACAGGATTGGTGGGTACCACTCTCGTTGCAAAAGCGTATTAACACACATTTTCAGCATCTTTGCTGCAGATTTAAAAAATTCTTTCTTATCAGTATTGTCGATTCTTGTTACACTTTTGTACATGGTGATCATGTCAATTTTTTATTCTGTCCAATAGTTTTGTGTAGGGTGATTAATGTACAGTGTGTAGTGATAAGTTGCATCATGTGTTATAATGCTATAACACATGTGAGAAGGGATGTTTGTGTATGCACATGGCACATGTCTGGCATCTATATAACAATTGTGTATGGTATGTGTCCATAATCATTACACAGATTGTGTATGGCAAGCATTATACAAAAGTGTAAATTAACTTTATGGACTGCGAAAGGAGATTTAATGGATCCTCTATATTATTATATGATTAGAGAGAGCAAAACAATACCATGTGGATACCGGATCTATTAAACCATCTCTAATAGAAGGGTTGATAAACATGTTTTTCATAGAACAAACTTGGGAATGGTCACCACAGGTTGACAGCAATTGGAATATATTTACGGTCTTGCATTGCTCTTATTAGCTGCCAGATAAAATGTTTCCTCAAAATGCAAAGTTCAAATTGCTAAAAAACTGAATATAAAAAAAAATTAGCGTTGAAAATAATGACACGCCATTTTCTGGGTGAGTCCCGGAGGCTCCCTGGAGCTATACCAGGCTGATGTGTGTACAAGACTGTGGCATCAGTCAATTCGAATGGAGTGCTAGCCTACCGGGGACCACGAGCCAGAACCTTGTCCCCTCAGAGAGGCACAGGGAGCAATTTCCTATAGAAACCTCCATGTGGTTGGAAGAATACCATGTCTGCCATCTACTGAGTTAGGCACTCAGAAAGGTAGGCATCCTAAAACAGACCCCAACTGGTGAAACAGTGCTACCTAAAACCAAACTGCTAAACAGAACTCCCCAATCTGAAAACAATCAAACAAGCATGAAGTCACACTCACTGCCACACTGCCTGTCTGTGCAGCTCCCCCCTTCCCGGGAGGGTAACGTGGAAGCCAAAACATGCGCCAGTTATCCACCCTCAGTTCAGAGGCTGAATGTAAAAAAAAAAAAAAAAAAAGAAAACGGAAGGAGGGAAGGTTGCCAGGGAGCCTCTGGGACTCGCCCAGAAAATGGCATTTCATTACATTCAACGCTGGTTTTCTGTGGAGAGCTCCTCTGGCTCTCCAGAGATACCTAACCAAAGACAAGTAAAAGAGGGACTTACCTAGGAACCAGCTGCCACTTGCACCTCAAATCGAAGTCAGGACAACTGGCTGTAGCCTGCGACCCAAAGCAACACCTGCCCAACTAGGACCAGGAATAACGAGGTAACAGGCAGCCAGAACCCTGTTCAACCCCCAAAATCCTCCTGCCCGAATGTCAGCCCAAGACACATTACCAAAAAACGGCAACTAAAGCAGCAAATTGGCAAATGTCATGGGCGCAAGGAAAGACCGCAGGGTGGCTGGACTGAATAACCCTGCGGACAACTTGGAAGACCCAAGTCCTAGAACAGGGAAGAAGGAAAACTGGGACAGCCCAAAGCACGTCCCCGGCCATTGTACGGGGACGTCTCTCCCATGTACAGCTCCAAAAGAAGCTGTACATGGGAGAGAGGTCATCCAAAAAGGAGGGGTAAGGATTCAGAAGTTCAGACGGTTCAGACTGGACAAGTCCAGAATAAATCACAGAACCGCACAGACCTGTTCCAGTACTGAAAAGCAGCGGAAACCCACCAGAGGTACGAGGTGGAACGACCACGCCCAAGCGCACCCACTTCAAGACGACTCGATGAAACGCAGGGAAAGAGACCAGCCCCGCAAGCCCCAAAACCCCCGAAAGAGGAGCCACCTAACACCACCATAGGCTGAAGAAGACAACCAGAAATGCCAACCAAACGCAGGACCAGGTGAGAGCAAACAGTGCCAGCCACCCCTTTCCCCAGAAACTGATGTATGACCAGAGCGAGCACAAATTCAGACAGAACCGGAGGAGGCACCAGCACAGAAGGTGGCACCAAGGCCCACCTCGACAAGCAGAGACCTGAACCCCGGCATGACCAGCCTGGGAGCACGAGAAACGCCCTCCCTGAACCCCGACATGACCAGCCTGGGAGCACGAGAAACGCCCTCCCTGAACCAGCAAAAAGCAGCAAGAGGAAGGCAACAAGAAGAAGCCTCCCGCAAGGCAGCAGAAAACACAATGCCAACCAAAACAGACATTTTCAAATATGGAAAAACAAAAAGCCAGGGCCCCAGGCCTAAGCAGAGCTGTCTGCAAGCCAGGAAGTCCCAGGAACCACCAAAGATTCCCAGGATGGAGTTACAGGGAACCACACTCATTAGAGGCTAGGGCCTGAGGAGAGGCCAAGGCCTGTGCACACAGGAAAGAGCCACCAAGGATCCCCCAAACCTCTCCCTAGGGAAATTCGGAGGAAAACTTCTGAAAATGAATCCAAAGAAACCAAGGGAACCCAGAAATGCACCTAGGGGGGAGCCTGAGCTACCAAACACGCTGGTGGAAGAAAAATGGCAACAGGCAGCCAGAAAACAGAGAGAGCCACACAAGTACACATACATCAACACAAACATACACACAATCATACCTACATACAGAGAAATGGCAGCAGGAGAATAAAACCTCCAGTAGGAGGCGACAAATGTCCCCCAAAAAGTGAGCCAACACACACAGCCTCAAGGAAACAAAAATGCAGCGCGCCCTGGTGGCAAACCGGGAAAACGCTCACAGGAAAATGGTCGCCCAAAAGAAAGCAACTAAATGGTAACGTGCCTGGCACAAACGCACCAAAACACCCACAAATGTGGGAAAGCCCCCACAGCCGGGAAGGAGGGGACGAACACCCCACCCAGAAGGCACAATGGCCCAACACTGTGAGCAGGCTCTCCCCAAAGCCCCGAGAAACCTCTGACAGGAGCCACGGGGCAGAGCTGTCCTACACACCTTCTGCCCCAGGAGAAAAGACAGAGTTCAGCGGAAAGGCAGGAAAGAAGGGGGTCCGCTGGTAAGACCCAGAAGCCTCGGCAGGGGGAACAGGGTACCTAGGGAAGATAGCCCTAGGCGCATGCAGCCCCAGTACTTCTGAAATTACTCTTGGCTCGCACGCCACAACACAGCAGAACAACACCGCCAGGGCACAGCACTGCACAGAGACAAGAGGCAGAATTGAACGACTGCCATGCAACACATCCACCTCAGAACTGAGGGTGGATAGCCAGCATCCTCCTTCCCCTCCTGGGGAAAGGGAAGCTGCGCAGACAGGCGGCGCGACATTGGGTGTGACGTCATGCGTGTTTGCTTGTTTTCAGATTGGGAAGTTCTGTTTAGCAGTTCGGTTTTAGGTAGCACTGTTTCACAAGTTGGGGTCTGCTTTGGAATGCCTACCTTTCTGGGTGCCTAACTCAGTAGACGGTAGACATAGAATGCTTCCAACCACATGGAGGTTTCTATAGGCCAATGCTCCTCGTGTCTCTCTGAGGGGGCCAGGTTCTGGCTCGTGGTCCCTGGTAGGCTAGAACTCCATTCAAACTGACTGATGCCACAGGTCTAATACATAGATATCAGCCCGGTATAACTCTGGGGAGCCTGTGGGGTTCCCCACAGAAAATGTATCAACCACAATATATAACTTATTAAACATTGAAATTACCCTGAAATGTAGTCTGACATGTCACAATAAATATCAAATCACTAAACGACAAAATGTGACTGCCAAGACTCACAAGCAACATAACTTGTTACAAAGTATTAATGCAGTGCAACAGACCTATTCACCACTTCATTCAAAATAAATTGGGTAAAACTTTACCCAAGTAATTCCTTTGCAAGAGCTAATGTAACTGCAGCATACTTTTAGGAGAGACTTTATCTACAGTAGTATTCTTACCTCCACCTCCTCCTCCTCCTCCTCTTCTTCCTCCTCCTCTTTCTTCTCCTCTTCCTCCTCTTTCTTCTCCTCTTTCTTCTCCTCTTCCTCCTCCTCTTTCTTCTCCTCTTCCTCCTCCTCTTCCTCCTCCTGAGATGTGCTGTCATCTTCACTTGAATCAATATTCTCGGTGATGCCATCAAGTTCCTTAATATCTTCAAAGTTCAAGATGGTGTCTTCATGTTTATCATCCTGCTAAAAAGAAATTCTTGAATATACTGTACAAGGTATTTATCTTTCCAGCTTTACTGAAAGTTACAGATATTGTACCTGTAAAACTGCAGATCTGGCCATCACAAGCAAAGCATTATGCCTTTGCTGACACATAAATAAGGACATATGAGAATATCTTCCAATATCCATGAGTGAATTAAAAAGTTACAAAGTTTCAAGTATCTCATGCCATTTGGTCCACAATCATTGATAACTGGTCATTCATTAATATAGCATTGAAGAAAGTTCTAACTCTAGTTCACAGTTTACAACTGGAATGCTCCCTGTTGGGAGATTCATTACCTGCCATACTTAATATCCCAGCCTAATTCTGGCAGTTACTGTACAAGGTAAATTTCTGGTGGATGTTTTATGCTGACCCTACATGTATAGAATCCATTTGCAAATATCTAATGAATCCATTTGGACTACTGCATTCAAGCACTGACATCTGACATTCAAAAAAACCCATGTTGAATGTAATGAAATGCCTCTTTCTGGATGAGCCCTGATGGCTCCCTGAAGCTCTCTCGCCAAGTTGGCTCCTGACTACTAGGACACATTAGCTGTGAAGTTCTGTTTTGCCTACTGAAGATCAGAGCCAAAAGTCTGGTCCCCCTCTCACAGAAACAGAGAGCAGGTGAGACTCTGCCACCCCCACATGGAAAACGTCCAAAGTCAGTGAACCAATAGACAACAGCTGGGTTCAGAGACCAAAGCCTTGAAACTGCTTAACGATCTCGCCTAACAATGTAAACAAAAAATTGAATTTCTTGAAACAAAAACAAGTTTGTTAGCACTACCCCATTAGTAGGAAGGGGCAGAGCTCCTGGTGACCTTTTGTTTATTACTTCAGTTCTGAAACAGATGGGCAAGCAAACCCCCCCAACTAATGACCTGGAAAGGAGGCATGGAATCAGGGAGCCACCAGGGTTCACCCAGAAAGGGGCATTCCTTTACATTCAATGCTGGTTTCCGGGGGAAGAGCCCCCTGTGGCTCCCTGAAGGTACCTACCCATGGAGAAGAAAGAGAGGGACTCCCCAGGGAGAGCGAGGAAGAGAGACTGCATGCAGTTAGAATGAAGGCGAGACACCAGGCCAAGGGATACGACCCAAAGTGACAGGCATGACAAGACCCAGGAATATTAACTACCAGTAAATATTGGGATGCCTGAACCCTGATAGACTGCCAAGACCTCTGCCCCCCTAAGTACACTTGCATCACCATAGTGAGCTCCCACCACTCAAGTGTGCAGGAACGTATGCCATGCCCCCAACGAAAAGAAAGGGCAGTTCGCAAGCCAGGAAGACGCCAGCAACTCGTAACGTATCCAATGTGGCAAATTAGACCCAAAATCAAGAGAGAAACCGGGTCAAGCTTGGTGGTTGGTCGAGGATGAAGCAGGGTCTCACAGGAGGTATGCACCTGGGGTCTCCCAAACCTCCGCAAAACAAATCAGCTCCGCTGACTCCATATCAAATTTGTACAAGGAAGTGGAGTACAAAAACCCCAAACCTTGCAACAGCAGACCCTATCCAGAAGGAGCCAAAACCCAGGCAGGGTCAAAAGGGGCCCAAGCGCCCCAAGCCGCCTTCCCCCAGGCCCAGAATCGACCAAACTAGGTTCCGGGGCAGTCGTTCTCAACGCCCTCCACTCTTTGAAGAAAATGCAGAGCCCAAGGGAAGAGCATCCAAGAAAGGGCCCTGCTGGAAGGACCCAGGAGCCTCGGCGGGAGGAACTAGCTCAAATACCTCCGTCCATGCCTCAAATAAGGCAACCCCCGGAGCCGCCCAAGCCTCATTCCCAGCTACACCCTACTCCCACCCCGAAACCTTTGGACATTTGGGAGCCGGAAGCAGTGGAGAAGGAGAATGGTGAACTAAGAACTTAGACAGAACTAAGAACAAAGTGACCAACGCCTCTCAGTCCAAGACCCTATAACCAAAACGGGACAGCCATGGTGCATCTGGGCGGGCAACCAACCAGGTGCGTTGCAGCAACGTAAACCTAGCATGCAACGTGCGACCTGCTTGAATCCTAACCTCAGCTATAACAGTATGGATAAATTGGAGTACAAGTAGAGAGCAAGTCTCAAGACTCCAGGTCGCAGGTGTCGTCGATCCAACAAGCAGCATGACGGAGGCTGTACAGGTGATGATCACCCTGAGACAAGGGCAATGAGCAAACCGCAAACTCGTACAAGGCGAAATGGGGCTCAGAAGACTCATCATCATTGACAACTAAACTCCAACAGGATTTTCCAGGGCCCGTGGGGAATGATTCCTAACAGGAAGCCCAGGCGGTGGACCGCTAAAGCCAGTTGCATCCCCGTAATACATGGGCAAACCCCCTCCCCCTCCCAGGGGAGGGGGGGGGGGGGTCAGTGCGAACAAGCGGTGCGCAGTGTGATATGTTGCTTGTTAGTTAGTTTTTCTTTGGGGGAGTTTCTTGCCTCTGTTTGGTCTCAGGTTGCAATATTTCTACCAGGTGGGGTACTTTGAAGCGCCTACCTTTCTGGGTGCTCAACCCCAGTCGATGGCAGACATGAATACCTTTATACATCAGAGTTTCATATGCCATTGCTCCCATAGTCCTCTTTGAGGGGACCATGCTAGTGGTCCCCAGTAGGCATAACAACTCCATAAGACACAGCACAGTAAGTACTAATATTAGCTAATATCAAACCAATAGCTCCAGGGAGCCAACGGGGCTCCCCCCACAGAAATGTAAAAAAGGTTTTCCATCATATGTAAAAATTAAATTTCAAGTCAATACCCAAAGGCTTCAAAGATATTGCAGACACCATTGAAACCAAAAATAAATATTCCAATGAAAACTAAATGATTGTTCTACGGTACAGGAAAAACCTATTTAAAATCCGAGTAGGTCATATGTTACCTCAATCATATCAGTATCAAGAAGTCTGTTCATTAGCCTCATTGCATATTTCATAATTCGTGATTCCAGCACATTTTCATTGGTTATAATGGGCACCGTGGCACCTTCAGCTGGCATTACCTGCACTGGCGTGAGAAACTCTGCACCTACTAAAAAACACAAATATCTATTGTTACACTGGGAGGTTAGTTACCCTGTATGAAAACACATTTCTTGTGCATTTGAAAAATCTTGTTGAAATGCATTTGAAAAATTATTTGTTGCGCAAGAGCATTAATTATGTATTGCAAATAATTAATTATGTATTGTAAATTGTTAATTATGTATTGTATTTGTTAATTATGAATGTATTGTGTAATTATTGCAATCTCCGTGGCACAGTGGTAAAACACTCGTCCAGTGCTTGGCAAGCGCTTTGGCCTGGGTTCGTATCCTGGCCAGGGAGGATTGAATGGGCGCCAATCCTTAACTGTAGCTTCTGTTCACCCAGCAGTGAATGGGTACCTGGTTGTTAAATGATTTGGCAGGTCATATTCCGGGAAAAAATTAGGATTAAGTACCTGCCCGAAATGCTATGCATGCTGGTTGCATTACAAGAATGTAAGAACTCTTGTATATATATACATAATAATAATAAAAATAATTATATATACTGTGTATATGTGTGTGTGTGTGTGTGTGTGTGTGTGTGTGTGTGTGTGTGTGTGTGTGTGTGTGTGTGTGTGTGTGTGTGTGTGTGTGTGTGTGTGTGTGTGTGTGTGTGTGTGTGTGTGTGTGTGTGTGTGTGTGTGTGTGTGTGTATATATATATATATATATATATATATATATATATATATATATATATATATATATATATATATATATATATATATATATATATATATATATATATATATATATATATATATATATATATATATATATATATATATATATATATATATATATATATATATATATATATATATATATATATATATATATATATATATATATATATATATATATATATATATATATATATATATATATATATATATATATATATATATATATATTAGTGTATTTTGGTAGCAGTCTTTCCTGTAGACATATATTATTAAATATGACCGAAAAAGTAAGATTAATAATTCTAACACGAATTTTCTCAATCTTTCGTACATTACGCTTCACTGTTGGAGGTAAATAAAAAATCACTTCTCCAAAATTCATTTTTATTTCTAGTCTGACGCGACACGGGCGCGTTTCGTAAAACTTATTACATTTTCAAAGACTTCACAAATACACAACTGATTAGAACTTGCGTTTCCCTGATTTTATATCTACATTTGAGTGAGGTGGGAAGGGTGATGTGGCATTATATTTGAGTGAGGTGGGAAGGGTGATGTGGCATTAACACAAGACAGAACACTAGGGGATATTAATAGGGTATTAAAAGTATCAACACAAGACAGAACAGAAACAATGGGTATTGAATAGAAGTGTTTGTAGAAAGCCTATTGGTCCATATTTCTTGATGCTTCTATATTGGAGCGGAGTCTTGAGGTGGGTAGAATATAGTTATGCAATAATTGGCTGTTGATTGCTGGTGTTGACTTCTTGATGTGTAGTGCCTCGCAAACGTCAAGCCGCCTGCTATCGCTGTATCTATCGATGATTTCTGTGTTGTTTACTAGGATTTCTCTGGCGATGGTTTGGTTATGGGAAGAGATTATATGTTCCTTAATGGAGCCCTGTTGTTTATGCATCGTTAAACGCCTAGAAAGAGATGTTGTTGTCTTGCCTATATACTGGGTTTTTTGGAGCTTACAGTCCCCAAGTGGGCATTTGAAGGCATAGACGACGTTAGTCTCTTTTAAAGCGTTCTGTTTTGTGTCTGGAGAGTTTCTCATGAGTAGGCTGGCCGTTTTTCTGGTTTTATAGTAAATCGTCAGTTGTATCCTCTGATTTTTGTCTGTAGGGATAACGTTTCTATTAACAATATCTTTCAGGACCCTTTCCTCTGTTTTATGAGCTGTGGAAAAGAAGTTCCTGTAAAATAGTCTAATAGGGGGTATAGGTGTTGTGTTAGTTGTCTCTTCGGAGGTTGCATGGCTTTTCACTTTCCTTCTTATGATGTCTTCGATGAAACCATTGGAGAAGCCGTTATTGACTAGGACCTGCCTTACCCTACAGAGTTCTTCGTCGACTTGCTTCCATTCTGAGCTGTGGCTGAGAGCACGGTCGACGTATGCGTTAACAACACTCCTCTTGTACCTGTCTGGGCAGTCGCTGTTGGCATTAAGGCACATTCCTATGTTTGTTTCCTTTGTGTAGACTGCAGTGTGGAAACCTCCGCCCTTTTCCATGACTGTTACATCTAGAAAAGGCAGCTTCCCATCCTTTTCCGTCTCGTAAGTGAAACGCAGCACGGAACTCTGCTCAAATGCCTCCTTCAGCTCCTGCAGATGTCTGACATCAGGTACCTGTGTAAAAATGTCGTCAACATACCTGCAGTATATGGCCGGTTTCAAGTTCATGTCGACTAAGACTTTTTGCTCGATGGTACCCATGTAGAAGTTTGCAAACAGGACACCTAGGGGAGAACCCATGGCGACCCCATCTACTTGCTTATACATGTGCCCATCCGGGCTCAAGAAGGGTGCCTCTTTAGTACAAGCTTGGAGTAGTTTCCTCAGAATACTTTCTGGCATGTCAAGAGGAGTACAGGCTGGATCACGATACACTCTGTCGGCTATCATTCCGATTGTCTCGTCCACAGGTACGTTGGTAAACAGCGATTCTACGTCCAACGAGGCTCTTATCCCTGTGGCCCGTGCGCCCCGCAGTAAGTCCACAAATTCCTTTGGAGACTTCAGGCTGAAGGCGCAAGGAACATAAGGAGTCAGCAGGCCGTTGAGTCGCTTCGCCAGTCTGTACGTGGGTGTGGGTATCTGGCTAATGATTGGCCGAAGTGGGTTTCCAGGCTTGTGCGTCTTGACATTTCCATACGCATATCCAGGTTTATATTCCCCAATGATCTTTGGCAGGTGGAGTCCGGATTACTTGGCGTTCACAGTTTCGATCAGTTTGTTGACCTTTGCTTTTAATTCGGCTGTAGTGTCCTTCGTTACCCTTTGGAACTTAGTTTGGTCAGAGAGTATGATGTTCATTTTCGCCAGATATTCGTCTTTTTTAAGAATGACATATATTGGCGACTTGTCACCTCTCCTGACAACTATCTCCTTGTTCTCACGAAGGCTTTTAGCTGCCACTTTAAGCTCGGGGGACAGTATGGTGCTTCTGTAGTTGCCTCGATTCTTTCCTCCTTCTGCAATAAGTTCTGCTTGTAAGGTATCTTTGGTAGTGACCTTCTTTTGTGTCTCGAGGTCGAATATGTCGTCCAACAGAATTTCCAACTCTACTTTCCGGGCCATTTCACTCGGTCTGGACATAACATGACAGTTTATGCCCAGATTTAGGAGAGTGACTTGGTCCTCAGTGAGGTAAATTCCTGCAAGGTTCAGGAAGCCATCTCTTGGTCGTGGAATTGCCATAGGTCCTCCATATAATGTTGTTAGTTTCTTGATAATCCTTGTTTCAGTGCTGAGGTGATGTTGGTCTGTGAGGATGTCGAGGTGTTGTTCAATGCGGGTACGGATACTATGGTCGATGTTGCTATTTCTCCACTCGTTTGTAGCCTGAAGTAGTTGCGTTTTGTTGTCTTTGATTTCATTCTCTGTCTTGTATATCTGATCACGAATCAGATCCTGGCGATATTTTATCGTGAAGGCTTGATTCCTTGCTGCTGGGTCGTGCACTTTAACATTAGTGTATTTTGGTAGCAGTCTTTCCTGTAGACATATATTATTAAATATGACCGAAAAAGTAAGATTAATAATTCTAACACGAATTTTCTCAATCTTTCGTACATTACGCTTCACTGTTGGAGGTAAATCAAAAATCACTTCTCCAAAATTCATTTTTATTTCTAGTCTGACGCGACACGGGCGCGTTTCGTAAAACTTATTACATTTTCAAAGACTTCACAAATACACAACTGATTAGAACTTGCGTTTCCCTGATTTTATATCTACATTTGAGTGAGGTGGGAAGGGTGATGTGGCATTATATTTGAGTGAGGTGGGAAGGGTGATGTGGCATTAACACAAGACAGAACACTAGGGGATATTAATAGGGTATTAAAAGTATCAACACAAGACAGAACAGAAACAATGGGTATTGAATAGAAGTGTTTGTAGAAAGCCTATTGGTCCATATTTCTTGATGCTTCTATATTGGAGCGGAGTCTTGAGGTGGGTAGAATATAGTTGTGCAATAATTGGCTGTTGATTGCTGGTGTTGACTTCTTGATGTGTAGTGCCTCGCAAACGTCAAGCCGCCTGCTATCGCTGTATCTATCGATGATTTCTGTGTTGTTTACTAGGATTTCTCTGGCGATGGTTTGGTTATGGGAAGAGATTATATGTTCCTTAATGGAGCCCTGTTGTTTATGCATCGTTAAACGCCTAGAAAGAGATGTTGTTGTCTTGCCTATATACTGGGTTTTTTGGAGCTTACAGTCCCCAAGTGGGCATTTGAAGGCATAGACGACGTTAGTCTCTTTTAAAGCGTTCTGTTTTGTGTCTGGAGAGTTTCTCATGAGTAGGCTGGCCGTTTTTCTGGTTTTATAGTAAATCGTCAGTTGTATCCTCTGATTTTTGTCTGTAGGGATAACGTTTCTATTAACAATATCTTTCAGGACCCTTTCCTCTGTTTTATGAGCTGTGGAAAAGAAGTTCCTGTAAAATAGTCTAATAGGGGGTATAGGTGTTGTGTTAGTTGTCTCTTCGGAGGTTGCATGGCTTTTCACTTTCCTTCTTATGATGTCTTCGATGAAACCATTGGAGAAGCCGTTATTGACTAGGACCTGCCTGAAGTCTCCAAAGGAATTTGTGGACTTACTGCGGGGCGCACGGGCCACAGGGATAAGAGCCTCGTTGGACGTAGAATCGCTGTTTACCAACGTACCTGTGGACGAGACAATCGGAATGATAGCCGACAGAGTGTATCGTGATCCAGCCTGTACTCCTCTTGACATGCCAGAAAGTATTCTGAGGAAACTACTCCAAGCTTGTACTAAAGAGGCACCCTTCTTGAGCCCGGATGGGCACATGTATAAGCAAGTAGATGGGGTCGCCATGGGTTCTCCCCTAGGTGTCCTGTTTGCAAACTTCTACATGGGTACCATCGAGCAAAAAGTCTTAGTCGACATGAACTTGAAACCGGCCATATACTGCAGGTATGTTGACGACATTTTTACACAGGTACCTGATGTCAGACATCTGCAGGAGCTGAAGGAGGCATTTGAGCAGAGTTCCGTGCTGCGTTTCACTTACGAGACGGAAAAGGATGGGAAGCTGCCTTTTCTAGATGTAACAGTCATGGAAAAGGGCGGAGGTTTCCACACTGCAGTCTACACAAAGGAAACAAACATAGGAATGTGCCTAAATGCCAACAGCGACTGCCCAGACAGGTACAAGAGGAGTGTTGTTAACGCATACGTCGACCGTGCTCTCAGCCACAGCTCAGAATGGAAGCAAGTCGACGAAGAACTCTGTAGGGTAAGGCAGGTCCTAGTCAATAACGGCTTCTCCAATGGTTTCATCGAAGACATCATAAGAAGGAAAGTGAAAAGCCATGCAACCTCCGAAGAGACAACTAACACAACACCTATACCCCCTATTAGACTATTTTACAGGAACTTCTTTTCCACAGCTCATAAAACAGAGGAAAGGGTCCTGAAAGATATTGTTAATAGAAACGTTATCCCTACAGACAAAAATCAGAGGATACAACTGACGATTTACTATAAAACCAGAAAAACGGCCAGCCTACTCATGAGAAACTCTCCAGACACAAAACAGAACGCTTTAAAAGAGACTAACGTCGTCTATGCCTTCAAATGCCCACTTGGGGACTGTAAGCTCCAAAAAACCCAGTATATAGGCAAGACAACAACATCTCTTTCTAGGCGTTTAACGATGCATAAACAACAGGGCTCCATTAAGGAACATATAATCTCTTCCCATAACCAAACCATCGCCAGAGAAATCCTAGTAAACAACACAGAAATCATCGATAGATACAGCGATAGCAGGCGGCTTGACGTTTGCGAGGCACTACACATCAAGAAGTCAACACCAGCAATCAACAGCCAATTATTGCACAACTATATTCTACCCACCTCAAGACTCCGCTCCAATATAGAAGCATCAAGAAATATGGACCAATAGGCTTTCTACAAACACTTCTATTCAATACCCATTGTTTCTGTTCTGTCTTGTGTTGATACTTTTAATACCCTATTAATATCCCCTAGTGTTCTGTCTTGTGTTAATGCCACATCACCCTTCCCACCTCACTCAAATATAATGCCACATCACCCTTCCCACCTCACTCAAATGTAGATATAAAATCAGGGAAACGCAAGTTCTAATCAGTTGTGTATTTGTGAAGTCTTTGAAAATGTAATAAGTTTTACGAAACGCGCCCGTGTCGCGTCAGACTAGAAATAAAAATGAATTTTGGAGAAGTGATTTTTGATTTACCTCCAACAGTGAAGCGTAATGTACGAAAGATTGAGAAAATTCGTGTTAGAATTATTAATCTTACTTTTTCGGTCATATTTAATAATATATATATATATATATATATATATATATATATATATATATATATATATATATATATATATATATATATATATATATATATATATATATATATATATAATATATATATATATATATATATATATATAATATATATATATATATAATATATATATATATATATATATATATATATATATATATATATATATATATATATATATATATATATATATACATACATACATACATACATACATACATACATACATACATACAGTATATACAGTATATACATACATACACACACATATATATATATATTATATTATATATATATATCTATATACAGTATATGCAAAAACTAGAAAATAGAAGAAAAAGAGGCGATATGATCACTGCGTACAAAATAGTAACAGGAATCGATAAAATTGATAGGGAAGAAATCCCGAGACCCGGAACTTCAAGAACAAGAGGTCATAGAGTTAAACTCAAGAAACAAAGCTGCTGGAGAAATATAAGAAAATTCCCTTTTGTAAACAGAGTGGTAGACGGTTGGAACAAGTTAGGTGAGAAGGTGGGGAGGCCAAAACCGTCAGTAATTTCAAAGCGTTATATGACAAAGAGTGCTGGAGAGACGGGACACCACGAGTGTAGCTCTCATCCTGTAACTACACTTAGGTAATTACACAGAGGCACCTCCATTTATAAATTTAATGCATTCCCAGAGATAGTTCGTAACCCGAAAATTTTTAACCCGAAGCAAATTTTCCCATAAGAAATAATGTAAATTGAATTAATCCGTTCCACACTCCCCAAAATATTAACTTCAAAGTACATTTCATACCTATTTCACACAAATATTTAGTAATATAATATGTACAAGTTATAGTTTACCTTAATTGATGACTGTTGTTGGCATATGGAAGATTGTGAGGAGAGGGGAAGGAGGTGGTATAGTGTTCAAAATAAAGTTGGCAGTTGGAAAATTGTTTTATATTGTTTTGAGAGAAGACATAGTTGTAATATTAGAGAATATTTAAAGAAAACACTATGGTCAGCATTTTTTTTGTTTAAGATGATAGGAAACTAGCTACTTATTTTAAAACACATTTCTTAAATATATAACAATAAAGCCAAAGAGATGCAAATAACACACAATACATACTAGGCTCCAGCTGTAGACAATTAGTTGATGCATTAGTTTCAGACTTCGAATTATTCATGTTCGCCTCAGCTGCATACTTCTCTTTCCATAATTGCTTTAGCTCTATGAGAACTATCTTATCAAACTGCTCGTCAACGAATTCTTCAAACATGCCATTAATAACTTTCTTCATTACCCTCCTGACAAATCGGTACTGCAATTAAGTACCGAAATTAACAGCTACTCATATCTGCACTTATCCTCCCAACAAATATCAATATGCAATGGTAAACAGAGTAAGGTTGAAGATCCTCAACCATTTACAGTATCCTACTATACAGTATCTGCAAATAAAATAAAAATAATCATTTTTGAGAAACATGATACAACTTTAAAAACACGTTTATCAAAAACAAAATACACCACAATCAAGTCTCTACATGCAATATCAATTGAAATACTGTACGGTACTGTACAGTATTAATCAAAATATGTTCGGTTGCAAACATTTTGGCTCAGTTTAATATAGTGACCACTTCAGTATCAAATCAAATGTTTATTCAGGTAAAAGTGCATACATACAAGATGAGTTACAAAGTTGGATTTATAGATAGAGCTAGTACATACAATGCCTAAAGCCACTAATACACACAGCATTTCGGGCAAGGTGTGGAGAAAAAAATATGTGTTTCAACCGGAATGGAGCTGTTTTCCCTGTACATCCTCTTTCAGTAAAATTAAGGACAAATCAGGAACATTACAGAGAATTTTGATGAAAACACATTAATTTTTATCAACACATTAATGTTGTATTGGAACCATTTTCATCTAAAAATTAATACTAATTGAGATCAAAGCATAAATTGAAAAAAAAATGGTTGAAATCAGCAGTTATTCAAGTTGGTCTACAAACAGTATTGACTGAAAATAGTAAGACATGGGTTGACATTTAGGGGTAAAGTAGGGTTACATGGATTTTATTAGGTAGTACAGTACTTAGTCTTCCTCTGAAACTGGTTGAGAGAGATGCAGCTTTTGCCGTGATTGGGAAGGTCATTCCACATTCTGGGGTCCCTTGATTTGCAGCGCATTTCTAGTTTGGTTCAGACGCACTCTTGGAATATCAAATAAGTACAGTATTTGTTTCTGGTGTGGTGCCCATGGGTTCTGTTACAACCTTCTAGGAAGCGTTTAAGGTCAGGATAAGCATTACAGTTCAGAGTTTTAAATACTGTACTGTATAGAGAACACTTGAGAGGATGTGCAGTGACTTAATATCTAACATATTCCAAGATTTAAGTAGGGGTAGCCAAGTGCTCTCTGAGGCCAGAGTTTGTTATTGTTCTAATAGCAGATATGTGTTGAGTAATTAGAGGACTTAAATGATTTTGAGTAGTAGAACCCCAATCACAAATACCATAATTGAGATAAGGATAGATGAGAGCGTTACCAGGGCTGGGGCGAGGTACATAATATCTAATCCTAGAAAGAATGCCAACAGTTTTAGAAACTTTTTGCTATACAGTACCTGTATTTTGAATGTGGCCCTGGAAATTCAGCTTGTTATCTATAAGTACACCAAGGAATTTACCATCTACAGTGGAACCTTGAGTGACGAGCTGCTCCAGTTACGAGCAAGCCACTCGCAGAAAATGTCTGGACTGAAGAGCTTTCGCTCGATTAACGAGTGTTCTCGCTGGTTCTCGGACACCTCCGACAACAGTTTTGTTGTTGTTTTGCAAGATGAGTTTTCCACATGAGTTCGGTGCCAGAACGGATTAAACTTGTTAACCGAGGCGCCACTCTTTATTACTAATTTGGATATTGTTTATTCTTGGATTAATTTGATCTGAGGATTTATTACCAAAAAATATATAGAAGGTTTCATTAATGTTAAGGGCGAGTTTGTTAGCAGTTAGCCAAAGATGAACTTTATTTAATTCAGTATTCACTGTAACATTCAGAGCAAGAGGGTTAGGACTGGGGAAAATAAAGGTTGTGTCATCAGCAAATAAAATTGGGTTGAGAAAATGTAGATGAGAAAAAGGAGAGGGCCAAGTATACTGCCCTGTGGAACACCAGTATTGATGGGTAGGGTGGGAGAAATGCAATCATTAACAAAAACATACTGGAGCCTGTCATTAGAGTAAGACTGAAGGTATTGGAGGGAGTGACCTCTGACCTCATAATGATGTAATCTATATATATATACATATATATTATATACATATATATACATATATATACATATACATATATATATATACATATATATACATACATCTGGAAAGGCGGGATCCAAGAGTCAATGTTCGATCCTGCAAGCACTAATAGGTGAGTACATATGGCGGGCCGAAAGAGTAGAGCTCATCCCCCAAGCGGGTGAATACATACACATATACAAGACTTCTCAGTCTTGTACAGCCACTAGCACACATAGCGTTTGGGGGAAGTTCCTTAATCCTAATTTTCCTGGGAATACGACCCGCCAAAACAGAGACAACATTTAAGGACTGGCGCCCAGTCAATCGCCGGGGACGAGTGGGTTACCACTTCTACACGGGGGCGGGGGGCTGCTTTATGTATTTATTTATTTATATACATGAAGGTACATTGGGTTTTTGAGAATACATAGCATAGTATTTACAATCTTGTAAAGCTACTAGTACGCGCAGCGTTTCGGGCAGGTCCTTAATCCTGCTGAACTCGAAGTACTTCGATGCTATCTTCTCTTATCATCCCCCCCTTCCATCACCGTAGGTAGTACTCACCGTAGGGTCTCTACGTTGCCGCTCAAGGAAGCGTTGCGAGGGACAAGACATGACTGCAGGAGACACGAGACAGACACAGCAGCAGCCGCCCAGGTACCTCGCCCGCCTCACTCTGCCTCGCCCTCGCCCCAAAAAAAATAATTCGTTCACTGGCCCTTTTGTGTATATATAACATTAATAGTTTTGTAACTAGCGTCAAAAATTGTTATTTGCTTAGCTAAACGAACTAGAGGGTTCAGTTCCCTGAACCGATTATGTGCCTCTGTAATCCTTTACACCACCGCCCACGGGATGGGTATGGGGTGCATAATAAAGAAAGAAATTGAATTGGCCCTTTTGTATTTACGAATCCCTTTATTAAATATACGAACACGTTATTAAATATACCTTTGTTACACTTACCAAGTTTAAAATACAAGGTTAATCTCACTATGTTTAAACTTCAAGTCATTTTTAATTCTAGTACAGTGCATTGTTAACTTACAACGTTATTGTTATCAGTTATTTTATATTAAATAAAATAAAATATAATTATTTAAAAGAAACTTTTGTCGCCATAGCGTGTTTGAATTACTAAGATGAAAAAAGTAATTAAATCTATGCATCATTTGCTGAATTTACTTAGTTATGCATTATCATTTAGTACGGTTATTTCAATTATAATGCCACTTATTGTAAGCCTTATAATTTACTTATTATCTACTTTCAGTTATATTACTAAATTTTACTTTTACTTGTAATTCAATAGTTATATGAAATATATATTTGGTTATACATTACCATTTAGCAAAGTTAATTCAATTATAATGCCACTTATTGTAAGCTTTATAATATACTTATTATTTACTTCAATTAAGCCATTTATAAATCGCCCTATAATTTACTTATTATTTACTTTCAATTACATTACTAAAATTTACTTTAATTTATATAAAATAAATATTTAGCCTAGCATGAGTTTAATTTGCCCACCAAAAATTAATTTTTTGATTACTATGACAAATAAGAATACGATATAAAAGCTTACACAAAATGGGTAAATTCTACCATTAAACGGACTCTCTTGTCTGGTATACACACACAAATGAATATCAATTTATTACCATTCACCCATTATTAATTACAAATGTATAAAGTTTTTCCATTACCATTACTTGGTGCAATATTTGCAAGTTGTCTATTTATCTATAGATAGACCTAAATAAACCCACACTAGAAGGGGTATCTGGCAGTGCCTGGGTCTGCCTGTTCCCTTCCTTCCTACACTATGAGAACACTTCAGTCAGTTTATGAATCAGACATTGTCACACAATCTCATCAAAGTTTTTTTAGTTTAAAGCGCAAGTATTATGATTAATGTTTTTGTTTTTAATTTTAGCATGATCTGTGGCTAAAGTTTACAATGTGATGCAAAGAAAACAAAATACAAAATATTAATATTCGGAATTGAGTCATAATGCTAATCAGAGATATTTTGTGAGGGCCACATTGGGACAGTGTCATGTGGCACTCTTTATTTGATGCCAATCCCAATCTGCCCATGCTTGGCATGTACCCAACAGCAATTATTAGGAAATTTTTTACTATAGCTAACCCCAAGCATCTGGCCTCCAGCCTAATACAGACATTTCCACTTTATAGGTATAAATATAGACGAAGAGAAAGGAGGTTAATTATACAAACAGGAAGTATTTATTAAAGTTTTATTCCATTTTTTTATCATTAAAAATATATACAAAGAATTACCATATATATAATTCTTAATGATAAAGTGAGCAAAAAACTACAGTACTAGCTAAAGATACTAAAATTCATCTCGCAGAGCAGTTAGTCATTCAGGGGTATATGATCATTAGCTTGCATTGGCAAATTTTGGATGCATTATGATGACATCATCAAGAGTGGGTAAGGTAACTGCAAAGCTCCAGATACCTAATTCTAGCACAATACTGTACACTATAATAAGCACATCAGTATTTAAGGGGATTTTGAAGAAATTCAATGCCATGATTTACATTGTTATTTCCCACATGCAAAGTCTTGCATTTTCAATATTGATAAGTATTTGTCAGTCTTCAAATCATTTGTGGAGTTCATGTAGATCTATTTTTTTGCAAGGTCTCAATATCATTTTTACTTCCTAGTTTATTCATAGAGCTTCAGTGTCATCTGCATATTTGACGATGTGCTTTTACATATATTCTCATCTTTCATCAAGAGTAAGCAACTTTGCACTTACCTTGGTCTAGTTCATTAAAAACTAATTTATAATTATTGCCATTGGATGAATAATGGGTAATTAACAGGTATAAAATATATGCAAATTTTTCATATACACAATATATTTGCATGGAAAACAAAATTTCATTGTTTCACAAAGCATACATGTTTTGGTTAGTATCTAGAATACAAAGATCACAAAGTAACATTCAAGAAAGAATGTTTTATAATATCTCACAACACCCAGTGTATGTTACGTGTCTTCTTGCCTTTCACTTCATATACACCACACACGTTCACAGACATACTTGAATGATTTATTTTTGTCTCATGTCTACAGTCTTTGAACACAACAAGGCTCATGCCTGTGGCTTGTAACTCGTATAAGTGTATTAATGTAGACTGTAGGGTATTACAAATTAAAACAAAACATTCATAGTTTGCGTTATACTCATTGGGATCCAACCCCATGAAAGTGGGAATTGGGGAAATAATAATGAAGATGAAATAATAATGCTGAAAAAATAATGATGATGAAATAATAATGATGATGATGAAATAATAATGATTATGTTGAAATAATAATGATTATGATGAAATAATGATGATGAATGATAATGATGACAACTGGATTTACAAGTAACACTTTGATTGAGCAAAATAATGGTTTACCAACCCATCACTCATCATTCAGTCTTTTTAAATGCTTCAATTATTTAAGAAGTTAACATTAGAATTAAAGTCAGAAGCTCAGTGTAAAAACAGAGTAGTTATTGCACCTATATTATTAAGTATTTCAATTATTTTTCAAACATCTGGATACAATTGAAACTGATATTTTGAACCAGCCTACTCACATTACTGAAAATTTGACTAGGTGAAAAAAAGTTTGTTAATGCATCCAATACATTCTTTCCACAAATATCCATATACTACACCCTTGGTTATGCTGTACTTAAAACCATTAAACAGTACAACAATTCAATAACACAGAGCACACATTTAAAATCTCTTAATAAATTTTAATCAGAGATTTGGTAAATACTTATAAAAAAAGCATTTAAATTCATAGCTCTACATTACCTCATACAGTACTGTATTAACCACCTTTAGGAAAGCTGCATAAATAATAAAGCTTTAAAAACAAAGCCATTTGGTCATTGTGCTGTAAATACAAATTTGTATAAATTTCCTGTAATAATCAATGAGCCAGTCAGGTAACTTTTGTCATCACCTAAAACCATCATACTCTTACCAGTTCTCCAACCTATGGATATATATTATCCTAGGCTTGGTATTAATAAAAAGTGACCCAAAATCTCTTAAGGGTTAGTTTGCTCAATGAGCATCTTCCTAAATATGACAATGTGACTGTGGATGCTCAAAGTTAGGTTTTTGTATAAAAGTAGCAAAACTACAATTGCATTAGTAACTCAAAGAATTACAGTACTTTCTATGAACTATAGATCCCACTCAACACTTGACATTTCAGCATTTTAATCTACTAACTGATATTACATAGGAATAGTCTGAAGAAAACAAATGTAAAGAGATACAGTACAATCATTTCACTGATAGCGACATTTTAAAAACAACTTTGAGTGATAAATAACAGATAGGAAATTAATATCAAATTAACAATCAGGGTTTATGTGTGTTATCTCAAAGGCAGTTAGTTTCACTAGATTTAAAAGCTTTTTACCATACCCCACACATAGGACTGTTTTCATCTTCAGATGCCATACTACAGCCCCATGACATGAAGCATGGATCATAGTCTATACTTACTGTACTTAAAAATGAGATGGCTATTTTTGGCTGCCAAGAAGGCAATTACTAACTGTTATATACACAGAAATTTACCGAGTCTTTACAAGTATAAAAATGTTTGTCTTTCAAGACAAAATGGCAGTGAAGTGATTTTATAAAAATGAGTTTTCTTAGACATGAAATACAAGTTATTTAACAAGAGTAAATCCCATAATTAATGCAGGTGATGCTGTAGTCTTCAACTGTAGTACTTTGCTATAACCCGATCAAATGAATCTTTGATAGCTTGTCTGAAAATTAAAAAATAGATATTAGCACACAGGGTGATTGATTGCATAATCTTTTCTAACATTATAGAGAAAGAAAAATGTCCATTTGATACCTGCTGGAAAATTACATATGAATATGCATATAAATACTGTAAATCAATAATTTGATCTTTTATAAGTAAAAAATTATATTCAAGCTACCATGGAGTCCTACTTAAATGTAACCTGGTGAACCAGATGTTTGGCAGCAACTGAAGAATTCTGTTCCAGTCGTAAGATCGTTGTGATTGTTTACAATAAAAAGTAACAGAATATTTTACAGTGGACTGAGTCCATGTATTCACTACATCAAAATACAGTGGCCAAAACATGAATGAAAATGTAGAGCTTCTTTCTCTTCAATGCACTGAACTGTTCCCTTAGGTAATGTTCTGTTCTTCTCAAAGATACGAGCAAGACGGAAGTCCTATCAACATTTCACTCCAGTGTGGAGAGACCTTTGAAATGTCCTTGCCAGGTCATACTTGGACAAGGGAGATAGTGAATAAGACTATCTAGCCCAGAATGGCCTCCAGAAAGTTCATTCATATACACTCGAAACCCTTCCAAGTGCTACTCAGTAAAGAGGCAAACCACCTTTGTCAATTACCAGCAGCTGAACAAACCAAGCCTCTGCAAAAATGGAGCTCAACCAAAATAAATAGTCTCAATCTTGGTTAAGACTGAAAATTTGAGTGGTAAAAAGTGGGGTTCTCTCCCTGGAAAAAAATTTAAGAGAGAAATGCAGAATGACAAAGAAGAGCAAGAAGCTCTACATCTACGTACCCATAGCCAACTAAAAGACCATGACACTCAAAATATTAAAAATAAAACTGAAGAACATCAAGAGACTCGGTGGGTTTCAACATTCCAGGGCAAGAGTAATACACTCTTGTTAACATAATGCCAAAGGGACAATTGTTGTAAATACTTAATGGATGCAACAACCATCCATGCATTCACCATCATTCCACCATTTTCCACTTTCATGGTGTGGCAAGGTATCAGCCTAAATAAAAAATATTGTTTAATAATTCAGTACAGTATAGTGAAAGGTTATATATAATAAATATAATACTGTACCACTCACTCATTTGTTATATGATTCACACTACAGTAAGCAAAATGATGGACAAACACGCACCACTACACTTCAGCAGTCACCCACAACAGCACTACACCACTTCACAAGAGCAGCTATACAGTGCTTCTTGTGAAGTTCTTTGCAAGAAACATTAATACAAATATTTTGAGTGCACACGCTTCCTTGAAATATTGTTAACACAAATGGTTTATAAAGCGCTAATACATACATTAAAATCCAGCAACAGAATTCCACTTTACAACTTTATCTTACTCTGGGCAACAGATGGCACAGAGGAATTTCAGTAACAAAATACATTCACTGTTTATCTCATTCTTGTGTACTGTACTATATATAGAATTTAGCCATAAACATATAAAGAGAGAGGTTACAGGACCTGCAAGTCTAATGTATATCTCGGAATGATAAAGAGGGTGCACTTTAGTTCATTCTCAAGGAAACTCAAACAGTATATAACCTTCACTTACCGAAATACTTGATGATTAAAAAGATAGGCAGTAACATGACCAGTGCGAAGAGTTCTAACCTCACTTCCAGGCCAGATTTCTGTGAGAGGTATTATTCCATCACGAGGCATGTACCTGAAGAATGTTGGCAAGTTACTGTTTCGTCTATTTATTGTCTGATCAAAATGCTCAATGTAAACAACTTTCATTCAGAGCAGTTACAATGCTTATCAATTTAACAAGTGTTTAATTGTATAAGATAGTGTGTGCCCATATTCCAATTAACTTAAGAGGCCAAAAAGTATGACTGTTCATGCAAAAACTTTTAATGATGTTATAAAATATTTTCTAAACTGTATAAACTTTTAATACCTTGATTAATTCTTATAAAATCTTATGGAGATGTTATACCTTGCAATGTGAATAATGTTACAAAGACTGGGAGCAATCTGATCTATTTAATATTTTAGGGTGGCACGTACTCCTCAATTTACATTAACCACTGGCACTGCCCAACTTACACAAATGAACTGCTGCATATTGATTTTTATACCCAACATTTCATCATCCTTAGGCATTTAAATTGTGTACTATATCTACAATTTGAATGTCAAATAGCAAATACTGTACTATACTGTGCCTACATTTATAATATTTGCTTAAAAATTATAGATGTAAGCTGAGCTATCATATTAGAATGCTTCCATTAGGAGCAGTAAAGCGATATTTGATGAATTGTTACAGATTACAGATAATTATAGGTAGAAATTAAAAAATGCAACATTGAGTGTCGATGGAAAAACTCCTTTCACAATTAGTCTCTTAGGCAAGGTGGTCCTGTTGCCATGGACAAGGAACACCAAAGAAACAGGGATCTTATTTAACATTTGTATTGGGTTACACTTCTGCAAGGGAGGCACTACAGAATAGCCAATGAGCAAGGAATGACCTTAAGAAGACTTTTGTCATTCACAATTGAACCCCCCTCTCAAGTGTTACTTATCACCAAAGAATACGAATGACTGCCTTCACCACTTAATTTTTTTTAGAGCATTTGAGTTCTATAAACAGATTCAAATGTAGATACAATAAGATTTCAAATTAACAAAATATATACTATACATACACAAATAACAATCAAATGCAATCTGGTGTAAACAGAACATATTACATGATTAAATACGTATAGATAATGTAGCAACCAAACATATTCCTAATAAGTATGCCCAGCACTAATGCACACACTCAAGAAAAAACTAAAGAAATCACATAGTGAGAAACTCAAGAATAGAATCTACTACTATGGCACTAGGCAAACCAAAACACAGAAGACGACTCAGGAAACCCAGTCGATTACAGAATCCAGAGACACCAACCAAAAGTGCATACACACATTAAAAACATCCAATAATAGCATGAGCACATTGTGCAATTAGGCTAAGTTTATAAGAAAGAACAATTCACTTGAATTATTATTGTCTCTGACAGCCTGAGGTGCATTTGGATGCAGTCTGGCGATATGTGAGATGGACAGAGTGAGAGTACCCTGATGATATGTAGGTGATGCCACGTGGTGGTGGTTGGAGGCAGCGGCTTGGCAGATCAACTAGCATTTAGCAGAGCACTCCTTGGAAGTCTCTGAGGCTAAGAAGTGTCTAGAAAGGGTCTGAGTGTACAGTCACTAGATGAGCATACTTGAAGTCACTCAAGACTAGACAGAGTAATTTTGAATGATTTCCTTGCATCAGCATAACCCAACAGACATATTTGAAAATGTCTGATGTATGGGTGTGAAATGTTGACTTGACCTGACTACAAATAGCCATATCAATGGAAATGGCATGACCTTGCCCAAGGAAGCAACTAAATGGTACAGGTCAGGAAAAGTTTAAAAACAAATTAAACTACTGAGGAACAGTACAAGGATTAGAAAAAATACAAATATATAAGCACTCCTATTACAAGAAAAAATGTAAAATGTATTTGAACATACAGCATACAGTTTCTGACTCGTGAATAGACTTTTTGTATACAACCCTTCACCTATCAGGGATTAATCAAATCTTATGATAACAAAAACCTTACAGTAAAATAATATTTTAAATAAATTAGGCGTGTTATCTATTTGTTCTCTCTCTACGTTGTTAAGAGCCCTTTGTGATCTGTTCAATCGTTTAGCACATGATTCGTAGTAACTACCACACTGCTGTGACAGGTCAACTTAGCCTGTAAAATATGACTTGATATACGTTTTTCAAGGGGCTGAAAGTCCAGTGACCAAGCTCCTTGTATGCCTGTTTGAGGGGTGGCCATAACTTCTCTTACAGTACCCTGTACTTACTATTTTTCAACACTACTATTTACTTTCTAGAAAGTATATAAACAATAACATAAATACTTAGGAAGTTTGCATAAAACTTGCTAACAAATAAGAGAAAAGAAAAAAAGATTAAAAAGATATACGCAACAAAATATATTTACCCATCATTTTCAGCAGCAACAATAATCACCAGTGAGGGGTCCACTGGCACGCTGAAGTTACCCAAATGTGTACACTCATCCATGACCCCACGCATGAACTGCACTGCCTCCCACGTTAGGGTGTCTTTCACTCGCACATAGGGCTCAAATTTTACCGTCTTTGTGTTCACAGATTTCTTGGGTCTGATCCCTACAGGTGAGAGTTCATGAATTGGTGTAGATATTTTAGATTTGTTTTTTCTAGAACCAATAACCATATTGTTTGAGGTAACATCCTTATTTTGTGATGACTGATCCTTATTGATTTTTGACTTTGAAAAACCAAAACTTTGCAAAATGTTAAATCTCGGGAGAGAAAGGCTGATACCCAGTGGACCACCGCCTCCACTGGAAGCCACACTGTGAACTGTGTCTGTATAGTACTGAGACACTGTGTTTGTACTTGTACTCTGCATTTTGCTACTGTTTATTATTCTTGGAGTACTTTTTGTATCATGTTTTAAATTGCACTCATTTCTAATATTTTTGTCACTGCCAGTATCCCAAACATTGCCACTTCTCTGTTCTTGCCCCTGATCTTCCATCAGACGTTCCACGTGGGACAAACTGCCTGGGAAGTCCCGGGCAAATTTCAATCCCACTTCATGGTAAACTGGGAAATGCTGTAAGAAAAATTTAATAATAATAATAATGTTTCAATTCCATTTTTCTAATTATCCCATAATAAAACAATCACCAGCCAAACATATACCAATTCCTAATTCTACCTAAAGATGACAACAAAGCATGGTACATGAAGCTCTCAACAAAATACAGTATACTCAACTGGTATTGACATCTAGGTATTTTTTTGTAATTAATAATCAAGAACCAATAGAAAATGACCTGAGCTAGACCAGTTTTAATCAAACGTAGACATCGAGAATAGTATAACTGACCCAGCATATTTGAGGATACAGTGTGTTGTACTGAATATAGGGTACTGTATTGAGCCCAAGAAGCATATCGACATTAGTTCTGTTAGTATAATAGGAGTTAGGGAGTATATTAAGTTCAGGCTAGTCTTTGGTGAAGGGGGTGATGTTAGTGGAATTGGAGAATTGACATTACTATTCTTATCTATATGTGACTATGTGAGAATGAGATCTAGCTCTTTATGCCCCAGTTAGCCACTTGAACCTGGTTCACATTTTACAATTCTAGACATTCGAGTGCTGTGCTGTAATTGTTCAAAAGTTGTGGATGGAAATGCTTTCGACAATTTTTTTTTATACATTACTAGCTGACCACCCATAAAGGGTACAAAAGTTTCCTTCCATTTCTATGACTTAATTGTATTTACAGCTCCCTCTCACTTTAAAAAGACTGTCTTTGTTCACTGTGTTTATTCCTCTTAGTATATAGAACATTGTATTCAGTAATCATATCCATTCTGTTTTTTCCCTCTTCTAGCATTGAGAGTTCAAGTTTCCTTAGTCTGTCCTCATAGCTTAGTCCTCTCAATTCTGGTACCAGTCTAGTCACAAACCTTTGCACTCTCTTTGTGTTTCATAAGGTTCTAATTCCATTCCAGTGTTGAAAAATCCAGAAATGGATTCACATAGGTTGTGTATGACTTGAAAGAATCCTTATTTTGATTTATAAGTGTTGTTATTATATTTGTTAACTGCCCATATGCTGCTGACAATATCCTCTTTGCCTCAGGTGTTAGTGTTGAAATTATATCCACAACAAGTTTTATTTCCTCTTCATTCTAGTAGTTTCCTTCACCTTATGGTGCACAGTAATTTAGTTTCTACCGCCCCTTCTCAACATGACTAGGTTGAATTCCAATAGCCATTTGTCTGTTCTCTCTCTCTCTCTCTCTCTTTTGGAGTTTGCCAATGTCTTCTTGCAACACTCTACACTCCTCTCCAGTTCTCATCCTCATTACCTGTGTCACCTTCAAACACTGATCTGTAAGGGCTCACACTCTCATTAGGCCCTTTTTAGAGGCAAGGAATAGTAGCAGTTCTTGGAATGAGCCCAGTGGTATTATACTTCCAACTTGACACATCCTCTTTGACTATGGCCCTGAGTTTTGTATCCATTTAGTACTCTCTTACCCAGTTATCCCTGGTTCTCTCTGTTTTGCACATCACTTGTAAGGAACATTAGTCATAATAAATATCATTATGTAACACTAAGAAAAAACATAATTTTTTATAAAGAATTTAGCAAGTTAAGATTCTGAAATATTGACCAAAGGCTGACATGATTTTCAACCACTGCAATAAAAAAACAAATCCAACTTAAAATTAGGATTATTTTGATAAGCATGTACATATTAAATGGAATGATTCTAGAACATATATTGTGTAAAATTTAAATTAAACTGTTTAAAAATTCTTGCAATATTTTACAGAAAACATACTTGTCTCAATTTCATAAATTCTTAAGGTATCAATTGCAACCAAGAGTAGTGGGAGTATCCTTCAGTTTTAATGCGAATATGTAAACATTTTGGCATAGCTGCACTTATTTATTTTTAGATTTCCCCAGATCTCTTCCACAAATTTTGAAACTAATATGCAAAGATATTCTCCAGATATTAAACAGCACCATAATTTTTTTTTTGGGGGGGGAGGGGAACCTTAAGTGATTTGTGATATCTACTTAATAATAATACACTATATGTATGAAAGCCTCTATGAGTGTCATCTGTTCATAGTCAATAATAATACACTTGTTCAAACCATTTATCTTGCCCTTCCTCCAGCCTAACCTTACAATATATGAAACCCCTAATTTCACTAACTTACCCCTTCTGGTGACTGAATCATATTAAACAGCTCCTCTCTGAATACTTCATTGGAAAAATACTGGTTTTTGAGCATCTCCCAGTTGATAGATCCACTGAGCACACCCTATAGGTAAAAATAACGTAATTAGCCAATTTGAAAAGCATCTATCTGAATAAGAGTCAATTACCAGGGGTGAGGCCGAACCCCTGGTAGTTGAGCTTGCATGGGGTTCAAGAGGACATGAAATGTAACAAGTGTGCCCCAAGACAAGGGCACACCTTTAAGCATTACATCTTCTATTGTGAAAATTTTGTAATTTTAAGATAGAGCTAATATTAGTTGCATGAAATGGGAAATAACTATTGTTAATGTTGAAATATCTTGCATTCCTGCACAATAATAATGAGGAAGGCCTGGTCGATGACCAGGCCGCGGGGATGCTAAGCCCTGGAAACACCTCAAGGTAACTGATCCACATTTTTCTCCTATAGATAAATTAAAATGTAATGAAAGTATAATCTGTGTAAATTATAGCCGTAAACAGCGACACTACTATTACCCTATAATATCCAATATTGAAAATTAGGTTAAGTACTGTATTACCTAAATAACTTATTCCCAAAGTGCACTGCCATATTATCATACACAGTAGTTGTAGTGTAAGTAGTGTTCTGTTACTGGTTATACAGTAATTAAATATAAAGGGGTATACATTCATTGTAAACACTAATGTCAAATAACATCCACTAGGATCCACTAGGATAGGGGAAGGCCTGACAGTGGAGTGGACAGTGCTTTGGATTCGTAGTCCAGAGGTTCCAGGTTCGATCCCTGGTGGAGGTGGAAACAAATGGGCAGAGTTTCTTTCACCCTGATGCACTGTTCACCTAGTAGTAAATAGGTACCTGGGAGTTAGACAGCTGCTATGGGCTGCTTCCTGGGGGTGTGTAACAAAAAGGAGGCCTGATCGAGGACTGGGCTGCAGGGAGGAAATCATCTCAAGATAACCTCAAGAAGGATCTGATTAAGATCTTCTGTTTCCTCTGTAATCCTTTTGTGCCACCACTCACAGAATGGGCAAGGGGTGCACATTAAGAAATCAGGCAGGATGACAGTCAAGCACGGTCATTTCTCCAACTTTAAGATACAGTGGCAGGCAGCTCAGGAGCTGCATGGGGATGATCTATTCAGCAATGATGCAACCAATCTCAAACTCTGTTAAACCTGAATTTATCTGAGGGGGTCATTATTTTAGTGGCCCGAGACTTTTTTCAGTGGATTTTGAACAGGAGTAACTTTTTGGCATTTACAGCTTCACTGGGTACAAAATTACAGATGTTTATTACCCTATGGTTAAAAAAAACAGCTCCTGTTGTCTATTTTGCATTGTGCCTGTTGAGTTTAAAGCTGTTACACTTTGTGAGTTACATTGGAACTTTTAAAGAAATGCTTTTCACCCTATGGGTGACAAAGCATCCCATTTCTGTCTTATGGCTTGTTGAGTTTGAAGCTGTTCCTTGCAGGCATTACATATGAACTTTCAAAGTGATCTGGATTAATATTTTTCCAACTTATTTAATATTTTAAAGATCTTGAAGTCAGGTCCTTTCATGTTTGGTTTGCAGTGGTGTTAGTTCTGGTATCATTTGGTTCTGGGGTGATTTTTGTTACTCTGTGTTAAACCTTCTCCGAAGCAAATATGTCCTTTTGAAGGTGAGGTTTCTATGCTTAGCTACATTATGGGGTTGCACCAGAACACCAGAGGTTTGTACAGTTGAATAGCCACTTAATTTTCCTTGAAATCAAAGGTTCATTTGACTGTTCCTAAGGTTTATTTTTATTTTTTTACTGCAGCTTTCACTTGTGTAACTTTCAATGACTAGTGCATAATAACTCCTAAGGATGTGAGTTGGTATGAGTGGCTGCACTTTATGATCAGGTAAGGTGGTATAACTTAGCAGGATCTTTTGATAGCTGTTAGGTGTCCAGAGTTCCCACTGGCAGTCATGAGAGCAACATCACTGGAAATCTATTATACTTGCTTGTGAACAGATTTGAGAACTTCTTGTTTAATTTGATTGGACAGATTCTGTTTCCAGTGCTCCAAAGTACATTATATAGCCCAGCAGGGACATGATATCTCACACAGTATTTGGCACCAGCCCTGGTGACCATATGCCAAGCTTGCCTGATTCTAACCATGAGCCTTCTAGTTGCTCAAGCAGCAAAATGATTAGCTTAAAAAATGTCAAACTTTAAAATTTCTTTTGATAATGATAAATCTAATTATTTGTCTACAAAATACATCTACGTTTCTGACAATGCATGCAAAATTTATCATACTAAGAATGTTAAATATCATACACAGAGTTTTTAAAAATAGAACATTACATGTTAGCTAAAATGGAACATTACATGTCGACTAAAATGCAACATTACATGTTGACTTATATTTTACATTAGTGCTGGCAATATTATATGATAAACAAGATCCACCAGCAATAAATGTACCTGAGTGAAGCACTGGGATGCGGTGGTCCACGACAGACACGGGACGACTGCAAGAGGCTTATGCCAACTGGTTGCAGCTGCTGAAGCCATCTGAAGATACCACTGGTCTAGTTACTTATAATGAACAAAACTTCAACTATCTTACCGTTCATCATAGGTGCAGAAGGGGTTAAAAAAGAAACATGACTGCAACACATCCATAAAATCTCAGCTTTCTAAGAATTAGTAAAATTCCCCATACAAAGCCAGGAAAAATCAAACATAGATGAGGCAATGTTACACATGCATAACATCACAAAAACCTTTTACATACATATAACTCTTGACTCATTATTACATGAATGACAATAATCTGTTGTCACAAGTACACTGATTACAAAATAAACTGGCTATGAAAGACCGGGAGAAATGTGATCTCTTTCCATATCTTTACCCAAGATAATAGCAACATGACAAACAGCAATTGAGAAAAAATTATGCTCCTGGCTCATCGTACAAAATGCCTTCGAGTGATTTTGTGATATCATTGCCTCACCAGTTTCAACGTGGCCTTACGGGTACAACTGACCTGAGTGAACACTCCTGATGCTGTGCTCCAAGACAAGCAAGGCACCAACGGCAGAGGTTTAGGCCAATTGGTTGCTGCTAAAGATGCCATCTGCGAGGAGCATGTTTATTACTAATTTACAATCTCTAAATCCTGCACAAAAATTTGTTACATCAAATTAATAATCCAATAAATTTAGAAGATATTAAAATGATGTTTAGGAATCTGAAAATTCCAGCATCAGGAATGCATTTGCATAAATACAATAAGTTAATGGAAAATAGAATAACTGAATTGTCACAAGACTACAGTAATGAAGGTGTTTTTACATGTACAGTATTACAGCAACTAAAATGATCCTGAAACAAATATGGTAAAATCTCTATGAAAGTATTGGTACCCTATTTCCATAAATATAAGCCACCCCATTTTTTCTGAAAAACAAATGGCAAAAGTAGGTGTGTGTGTGTCTTTAAAAAGAATGACAAACTTTAAGGAACTTCTTTTTTTGCGAGAGGTTACCCATCACTAAGTCAGCTCCTAATGGTCATCGCAGCTATTACCCCCCTCACAGGTTACCATTACAGTGCTACTGTTACCCCATATCCTATGCTAAGTCACCACCACCACCAAGACAGTCATCCTTTTGCAAACACATAAAGCAAGGTTGCCAAAGGTATTTCTTCATTCGACATGAATAAGGTCTATTTTCATTATACCTGTATTATTATTATTATTATTATTATTTTTTGTATACAAAATTAAGGTGAAGGCATGATTCACCTCTTGCCAGAGTTTCATAAATCAATTTTTCTAAACAATGCAATAAAAACAAAATATTACAATTGCACACTGAAAAATATTAGCAAACACTTTGTAATTGTTAAAAATGTATTATCCACCTTGCTAAGCTCTTTAGATATTTTAATATACTGTATCATCAAACACTATGAAAGTTTGAAATTCATCCAAGAGTTTTATTTTCCAACCTAACGATATATTACAGGCCAGTCATAATACAACGATAACTGAAGCCTTTGAATAGGGTAGTGCAGGCATTACTCATGGGCCATGAATTTCACTTTTTCAATGTGATTTTGGATGCTTGTTTGATACGGAAAATTTGATGCTTGTGATGACTCAAAAGAAATGTGTATCCTAAGAAAAGCAAAAGTTCCAGATGGCAAATTTATAAGGAAATTTAGTTACCAATAAAATATATCTTTTTATGTTGGCTAGTAATATACAACCTGTCCTCTCAAAATAACGTCGCTTTTTGCTCGTATGTGCGCTATGGCCAAAAACTGATGTAAATTGAAATGAAATCGGCTTACGAAAGTGATGTACTGTCTCGTTTTCTGTTCGAGTTCTACGGCTTAGTCTGTTAGGTTAGGAGAGGACATTTTCAATTAATGTTTTCATGACGTTTTGAAACTTTAGTTGAATTTCCTGCCCTCCTAACCTACCAGAGGACCCTTAACTTACTGCTTTGGAAAAAAAAAATCCGAAATGTATTTTCAATTTTTTTCATTTTCAAATTGCTGTCAGTTTTCAGCCATACGGGCAAACGGCCAAATTCAGACATAATTTGTATGAGGACAGGCTGAATATACACATCTAGAGTTAACCCTCAGGCTCCAGCTCTTAAGATGCAGTTTTTTCTTGGTGTCTGAGGACTTAAGGTATAGTAACACTGTACTACATTTTGCCATGTGGTGGACAAGACATAGCAGTCAGGTTTTCAAGTGTTACCTCTGCCATCAATAGATGGCTCCCAAGCTCGAATTAGCCACTGAAACAAAATTGGAAATGAACGTAACTATTGTAAGTATGACATGACTATGCACACTTCTTACAACCATTGTTAAGAAAATATTTGCTATCAAATGTTAGAAATATCATATTAAATTTCTTTCCTTTTTTCAGGCAACCATACCGTCCTTAAACTCTAAATGATAATGATAAGACACCTAGAGATATGGGTAAAAAAAAACTACATAACCAAACACTACTGACATGACCAAAGTACAGTACTAGAGTTATAGTCAGCACACCTAAGTATGTACAGCTCAGTATGCATGCTACCAAAGTAGGCCAACATGTTAATTTACAAATTAACATCAGATCTTAATACTCGAGTGGTTTCCAAGTAATAGACCACCAAACACGGGGGGTGATTGTTGCCAGTATTAGTTTAAGACACAGGGTCAGCCACTGGCTGGGGAAGAGAGTCTATCACCGAGAGCCGGCTACCAGGCACGCATCATAATTCCAGCCTGCAATGTATTTTGGTTAATGTTTACAATTACTAATTCAGACCTTGAAAACCTTAAATCCTGGGTAAATCAGTCAAAATAATTCTACAACTCGGCAATTTCTAAGTTATAAAACTTAGCTATCACGTTACTAGACTGATTCAAGGCAGTCTTTGTTTACAAATAAAAATCACATTAAAATATCGCTTTAATAATTTTTCTTATAAAACTATATAAAATATTACAACAAAATTTTTATTTTTAGAAATGCTGTACAAATACCTGTGCAGTATTGCATTGTAAAGTACAATACACTACAGTATTCCAATCTAAGGGTGACCATGACAGTTTTGACTCCACCAAGGAAAGTTAAAATTACTGTAAGTTAAATTTATTTAATTCTATGAAGATGCTGTCAAAACAGTGCAATTTTGTTATCAATACACAGTAAATTCAATTAGTTGCAGTAAAAAAATAATATTGTCCACTGTAAGAACTTCATATAACCTTGATCTCAGCGTAATTTTGATAAGGGGTTTGCCACATGCGATTCAAATTAGCGAGCAATCTCTCTACATCACAGATACCCAAACTGGGGGAACATGGCCCTCTGGGAGCCTTTTTTGCAATATGTAGGGGGCCATAAGTTGAGGTAGTGTACAGGTTAAGATATCAGACAGTAAGGGAAAAATAACCAGCTAGTGGAGTATTGCTAAACAAAATTTAATACATGTACTGGGTGTTGGGGGGGGGGGGGCATTAATATGGACACTTTATGAAAAATGGGTAGTAACCATAATGAGTTTGGGAACCACTGCTCTACATTATGGTGTCAACATTTCTTGTAAATGATACCATAGATTTTCACTATTAAGGTAATATTTATATTTGTTATTCCACTTCGAATGGAAAACTCATTAAATGGCCGTAAGTAGCAACCATGACCTAAGGATTAAGAGCAATTCTGAAGGTGAATTTAATTTTCATGTGGAACTTTTAAGTGATGGCTTACCTTCTAATCAGAATTGAAGTCCAAGATTTTCTATATGAAATATGTTTAAAGCTTAATCAATGGCTTAGAATTGCAGGGGTAGTGGCTTATATTCATACAAATATGGTAAAGGTACAGAATAGTTTTTGTTGCGGGCAATGAGTCACAATAACATGGTTAAAGTATGTTGACCAGACCACACACTAGAAGGTGAAGGGACGACTACGAATCATTAGACTTGAGAATGGTCCAGGACGGACCGAAACGTAGTCGTCCCTTCACCTTCTAGTGTGTGGTCTGGTCAACACAGTTTTTGTTGGTTCATATCGATCCATTTCAGTGGGACTTCATTGGACTGTAGAGAGTTGAATACACTGCTGGAAAGCTGATACAACAATAAATGAGTGAAAGCCTTTCAGAGAGAATACATGTGAATATGGATTTGAAAAAATGTGCAAAAATACTTTTGTAAACCATTTTTTTTAAATATACAGTACAGTATTTATTGTTTACATCATACACTTCCATGCTAATCTTTTCTTTTTTACCTCCTCCTGAGATTTGCATTTGCTATCTCCAGCCAACCAATTCTCTTAAATAATATGTTGCATTTTGATGCTATAATCCTCAAGAGACAAAATAAGGGATACAGTATTATGAAAAGTAACAGCTCATAAACAACCACATTTTCTTTATGTTGTTTATGTTAGGTCATGTCGGTATCTTGGTTTTGCATATTTTACTAGCCCTTATTTTGTCCATTGTGGCAACTCAAGAAGATGGACTGCTTCATCAAGGTACCAAATTCACTGGATATCACCTTCATCTCCAATATATTTTTAAATCTATTCCAACTTGCCTTCTTCAAACATTAAGATGCAGAATATTATATCAGGAGAATCTTAAAGACTTACATGACCACCCATGGATATTCCAGTAATTCCAAGTGGTCCAAAGCCCATTCGTTCAAGCCAGTGGAATATGGCCAGGGACTCCAAAATTAGGCAGCCACCCATCACAAATAAGTCAGAAACGTTGTGGAGGCTTGAACGGCTGTAAGGTAATTGATGTGGTTATCCTACGTAACTATTACCACAATGATGCGCTGCATTTTACAGAAATGTAGATTACATATAATTTGCATGAAACAGACTATGTAACAATTACTTAATTTTCAATATTTGAACAATTTAATTCCAGGACTTCCATTATGTAAATTATAAGTGTCCCCTCCAGCAAATCGGCATCTTAGTGTATACTTTAATGAAAGCTTAAACAAGAATTATGGACCTATTTTAACTTTTCTTATAACCATGCCAAATTCACATCAAGATTATTTCTCATAATAATTATCTTACTTGCAAATTATCCTTATCTTTTGCCATCTCTTCAATAACTAGCTATTGTCATCATCACTATTACAACAGAATGATCACGTGTAGTGGAGAAAGAGAAATGAAGTGGGTACATTTTTCTGAGCAGTATACTTGGTTGTTCCCTAAAGCAATTTCCTACTGACCACTGATTAGGATCTGGTACAGTAAAGGCAGTTCAACATTCCTCACCAATGCATCAGGGAATTTTTCTGAATGCCCTTAATGTAGGCAGTAAAATACATTACATAAATTCAAGTCTTGCCAGATGCAACTTGGCATATAAGTGGGCCACAAACTGCTTCTAGCTAACTAATAAACAGAAAACTAAGTTGTTACTCCAAATATCATTATATGGTAGCATCATCATCAAAACAAAGACCACCAGCCAAATTCCACATGAACCCCTGATTAAGAATTTTTTTTTCACCTAGCATATGATTTTTTATCAATTGGTCTATATCAATCATGATAGACATATACTCCAGTGACTATCTGGAGAAGATCTTACCTTAGGAAGCAACCAAATGTGATAGCTCAGAAAGGCTTCTATAACAACCTTCCACATTTTACAACATTCATCTAACCATACCATTTTACTTTCTTTAAATAACTTAGGAGTTATTAGCTTAATGAATATTGTATATATACACAAGACATGTTGAAAATAACGAAGGATTTTCTGAGAAATGAACACAAAGAAACCAAAGGTATACCAATAATATTTAGAATAACACTATGAGGAATTGGAAGAATGACATAAATTATAACATGCAATAAACTGAAATCTGAAGAACTAGCACAATTTAACTGTAGTCTGGATATGTCATGGACCCAATGATCAAATTTCATAAGTACTTTAGAGAGGTACTTGTGTATAACATGTACATAAGTAAACAAATCCACAAGGACCGTGATGAGGGTTCGAACTTACGCCCAGGATGATCTCAGACGCTGCCTTAGTCAACTCCGCCATGACATGGTAAAGGAATTGCAAAAGAATAAGTTCGAACCCTCATCACAGCCCTTCTGGATTTGTTCATTTGATATATCATGCTATTGTGATTTGTGTGTGTATAAGTACATAAGTACATGTATCAATACAACAAAAATTTTAGTAGCAATAAAAATTCCAACAAAGTCAAACAAAATATATTTTTTTATATTAAAATTCAGAGAATGACTTAATATAATATGCAAATTTAACTTAAAAGTAATGAAATTATGAAAGACAGGAAAGCAGAAGGCACCGAGGATTACAAGTGCTCGGGAAAACATTGATGACACCACATAATATTTAAATATATAACTTATGATAAAATCAAGCATAAACAAAAGATGAAAACTAGGAAAGTAGCAAGTTGAAAATTTACAGTTGGTCCTTAGGTTTCCGACAACCGTAAAATGGGTTCTCGAGGATGGCCGATGCTATTCCTGAGTCATCAAGGAGTGGTTTACCCATAAGCATTTTCCTCCTCCAAAACCCCTGGGAAAAAAAAATATTACTTTAAAAGATTTGAGCCAGTGTATGGAACATTATAAAATAAAGGGCTGCATGTCTAAATACTTTTCATTAAAATTAGTGTAGGGATTGAAATACACTATGTAAAATTAATAATAACAATTTAATACAGAATCAATATCATACTACTATACTGATTAGTTTTATGGAAGAAGCTATTTTGATCCAAGATATCAGTACTAAAGAGAAGACCATATTTCTGAGCGTTGGCCACACAGTTGTTCTCTTAGCCAATAGACTCTTAGTTGTTCTCCTGCTCCCTATTGAATATTATGAACTCTAGCATGCAACTCACCCTCTCACCTAATACATCACATATATGGAATCGAACCATCCACCAAAAATGAGACTTATTAGTAAAACCTGACGACCATAATATTGACATTATCTCTGCATCGCCTTGGGTTAGAATCTTTCTGGGTAGGCAAAACAGTTGCCTTTTTTTTTTAGTGGCAAATCAAAAGAACTGGCTGCAGAGTGAACCAGTGACTTCACATCTCCTGACACAGCTGAGATCTTTTATAAATGCCCTGCTAGCCCATAACAGGAGGAAGAGAGACACTGATGGTGTCTAAATGCAGTCCTGTATAACCATCTCTTGTGTAACAGTGCTTGAGGTAGAATTGCCACTAATTTCCCAAATTTCCTTGACAGGACCATTTGCAAAAATACCTGTCATCCTGTCATTCTGAGGAACAGGTTATCGAGAGTCTAGTAGGTGTATGAAGTCTTAGATGGACCATAATGTCTCTGAATTATGAGGAGCAACTGAGCAACTGAGGAGCCTTAACTCTGTACTGTATTTGTCAAATGATACAGTATTTAAAAATATAGACATAAGAATAGCAAAACACTGAAAGCAATTATAAGCAGCTAGAAATTAAGATGCAGAGTCAGTCTGGATTTCAATAATGTGTTCAGTATTATGGTTCTGTGTTCTGGAATTTTGTAAACTATTCCTGAATCAAAATCATAAGAATTTTAACCCTAAATATTCAGTTATTGTCATATGGTGATTCCTGGGGACAATGCAGTTCTTGTTATTTGCCTTTTTGGGGGGCCCAGTTTTTATACAAATAATGTAAATATGGTAATACAATATGGATGTAATGGAGTTAACCATGAGCCATGAAAAAAATTCTATTGTTTTTAACTGCTTACTACGTGATGAGGTTATCATGTACTAGTGGCCTATGATTAGTGTCAAATCCCAATTTGGTCTTTCCTGCCAGTGTTTGAATCTATTTCTTGATGAAAATTCAAGATCAATGACACTGATGAATACACATAAGGAAATGGTAAGCCTTCCACACAAAAATTATGGACATAGTGCATTCAATCCTTCATAAAGCAAGAGAAAGAGTTTGTAAAAATATAAAACAGCTGGCTGCTTACATGGTCTCCAGTGCCTGCCAAATGCAGGCAGGTGGGCTTCAGGTGGGTGCGCCATACTTTAGGGAACACTAGCTGAAAGGTGGCTTTCTCTGATTCTTTAGGCAGTAGACCTGGTAGGATGATCCACAAATGGTGAGATAAATTCAGCTTCCCAAACTATATGGTCCCCACTTGTAACTTCCTGTTGGAAAACATAACAGTTTTAAAATTATAGATTTTAATTAAGCTTAAGTATTAATTAGTAGCTGAGCAGTACACTGCTCAACCTAAGTATTACAGCTTGTACTACCAACAGAAAACATTAAGACAGGGTCCTGCTTTAGTTGATATACCAGAGAAAATGTAGTATAAAAAGCAAAATTAGAAAAATTGGAGTGATAAGACAAGGCAGCTAGGTTACAAAATGTAGCAGAGAAATAGAGGGAGGGAATTTTAAAATTATATGATTATAGTAAATACTGAGTGAAAGTAAATAAATTTAAGAAATAGAGGGAACAAGGAGTGAGCCCAAGACAGACATATGGGTAAGGATAATGTTGGAAAGAGAAATGCATGAACAAGAACAAGGACAAGAAAGTGAAAAAGAAACTAAATCTTTCCATTCTTCTGAACACCTGGAAGGTGTTTTACTACCTTGTTTATTATCCACTATCCAACAAAGACGGATAGTGGGAGACAGCTTTTTACATATAACTAAACCAATGCAAAAATAACACTACAAAATATAATACACATACTTATTCATTACCTGTACACAATTTTGAGATGTCTCCTACTGTCACAGCCTAGGCAAAGGCCAGGCTTCAACAGTGACTATCAGCTGGGAGTATTATGACTGCATCCCACAAGCACACACCATCAGACACAGCTTGTGAGACTCATGACATTTTAACCCTTAGACCGCACATATCACCGCACATATTGGGATAATAATATGCGGATAATATGCTAAAATAATTTGGTCCTCTTATGTTAATACTGTACAGTACTGTACTGTACAGTACTAGGCTCTCCAATGATGTTTGTCGAGTACAATTTTTTAGACTACATTTACTTTGCATCAACAATCATATTTCCTGCTCAGGTTAATCATTATTTTTTAATACAAATTAAGGATATAACCAAATAAGAATGACCATTCTCAGCAAAGGATGCTGAGAACGTTCCACATTGCCTACATTTAAAGACTTACATGTGTGTGGAGAAAGAAATTTTTTTTTATATTAAATGAATAAAGAATTAACGAACAGACGAGTGGGAAGAGCACATTTGAATGTATGGTGTGTTAACAACAATCACTGATTACGGCACCTGGTCTGAACAATTTGAGACTGGAAAGGGATGATCATTTGAATTTTATCAATATCGAGCATCACAGATTACAGAATAAAAACAAAAACTGAACAAGGAACAAAGCATTTGGAGGAAGTGGACTGGAAGAGAAATCTGACTCATCAGGTTGAAGCCCATACAGCTTTGTAATGAACATTGTTGATGGATTATAACAAGAACTTTCCTAAATAGAATTTTAGGATTTCATTTAAAGACAGACATTGGTTTTGTATTAAGTACAATAGTTTAGGGCAACGAGAATAGGACTTTTGACAATAATGCTAATTTAAGCCTGTACATCTCCTTAATCCATAAAACAGTAAGAGCAGCCTCACCTTTGTTATAGTAACTGGATAATTCTTGTCTACAAGCTGTTGACATTTTTCACGATTAGAAATGATCTTCCGGAAAGCGAAAAGTCTGCGAAGATTTTCTGGTTTGCCCCAGCCACGCACAAAAAATTTTGTTAGGAGAATGCTACGATAGATCTGATCCACCCGGCTCACCATATCCAATGCGCTCACTCCACCATATACCTACAATCTGGTAAACACAGGCACAATGTTTTCAGCATATAATTAGACAAGCTGGGCTATTGCTAGTATTTTGCTGCAAATTGCTTTAATAATAAATATTACAGAATACTGTATCTAGAACTACAGTACAGTACTGTACTTGCCAGCATAAAAGACACGCCCCTATTTTACAAGGATATTTTGTGGAAAAAAACTATTTTAGTATGTTTCATCATACACTTATTGAAAGATATTTTAAAGTGGTTTTTGTACCCAAACTCTTACCACCTTTAAGATCAGCTGTATAGTTGTTTATATTTTGAGCAAGAGAATTGTTATATAGGACATGAAACTTGTATTTTTGGATGTGATGTTTGGTGTTGCCGCATCAGGCCACCAGGGCGGCGCACCTGGTGGTGACGCACCATCGCAGCACCCTGATTTTGTTGTCATTCACTCATTGCAAAAGGCTGACAGGCAGATGAAAGTTTAACATTACTTTCAAATTTCATTTTACATTTAGATAATGTTTCTTAAAGGTAACATAATTGTTAAATAATGTATGAAATATATCAGGTGTGGGTTATGTATGCTGGGTATGGTGGCGAGATGATGTGAGCTTCCCTCATAACTGCCAATGTATCGTAAGCAATTTTTCGTAACAGACTGTGATAACTCGGCTTGTTTTCAATATTTTATTATTAGTAACAAAATTTACTTTAATACTTGGCTTCTTTTCAATATGTATTTTATTATTAGCAACACTTTCTGTGCCTAGTGAACTTACCCAGTACAGTATTCTCATCCGGCTTCATAGCCTACGGCGTTTGGTCTCACATCCATAATACAGCCGCATTAGATGCAAGGCAATTTTTTTATACATTTAAAAATAAATAAAGGACATCTTATATACCGGCAAATACGGCATATGAATTATCCTTATCCAAAGGAAATGCCTTCTGAGGTGTAGATGTAAGTGATAATATACAATATTTAAATGCTGTCCCTCTTTAAGTAACTATGTATGGGTAGGCTTCTTTCAAAATTTAAATAAAAAATAAAAATTACTTTTAGGTTAAATACAGGCTGTAATGTGACCCAGTTACACAATACAGTACATGTAGTTTATAACTGTATATAACTCTTATTTACCTAAATTTATCCAAGAGTCACTTTCTCTCTAGAGACCTCGACGAGGACAGAAAGCCAGGGGCTTGTCAAAGGTCCCCCAATTTGTCCTAATGATTTCATCTATTTGGATCTTACTTCCCAGCAATGTTTTAGCATTCACAGCTTCGATGAGTAAGCAGTTCCATGGGTTTATAACCCTAAGGGTGAAAAAGCATTTCTTGTTTTCTGTCCTACATTGAGGCTTGTTGAGCTTGAAACTGTTGTTCCTTGCTCGTGTTTCATCTAAACCTATGAAGAAGTGGTCTGGATCAATGTCCTCCAAGTTGTTTAATGTTTTAAGAATTTTGATGAGATCAGCCCTGTCATGTCTGGTTTGCACTATTGTTAGCCCTATGGCCCTCGACTATTCCTGGTATGTGAGTCGAATTAGTTCAGGAATGATTTTTGTTGCCCAGTGTTGAACTTTCTCCAAAGCAGATATCTATGTCTTTCTGAAGATGAAGTCTCCACACTTGGATAACAAATCCAAGTAGGGATCCACTAGAGATTTATATAATTGAATAACTACCTTTTTTTCCCCTTAAATCAAAGTTATGTCTGACTATTCCTAGGATTTGGAAGACTTCTTATTTTACTGCAGCTCCCACTTGTTGTAAAACTTTCAGTGATTTGTGGATTCCGACTTCAAGGTCCTTTTTCTTCATCAATCTTTTTGTAAGAGAATGCTGCTGATTTGGTAGTTGTAATGTGTGCTGTTATGCTCCACATATAAGGTCTTGCATTTTTTTATATTAAAAAGCATCTGCTAATCTTCCAATCACTTGTGGATTCCCAATTATTTAGCCTAATTGTTTATTTATCCTCAGCCAATCAAGAACATTTACATGCCATTTCATCTAAGCTTTCCAGTTTGAATATTATACCAAACAATTCTTTATCCTACAGTCATTGTGTCAGACTAAACCTGAACCCTATGCATGTTAGTGGCTTTGCAAGAATGTCCCACTTAATCACCAACACAAATACCTGTATATATATTACATATAATATTCACACCCCATTGTACATTCTTGTATATATCAAAATGAATATTTAAATAAAGCAGTTCTAATGTTGTACTGTTCCTAACCCAAAATTGTTATCAGCAACACAGAAGAGTAACACGATTGTGACTTGTAACTAACATTATGGACAGGACTAAACAAAAAATTTAACATTATCATGATCAGCCATGAAGTAACATTATCCTGACCCGTAACAGAATATTATTATCTTGACAAACAACAAAGCAACTGGAGAATAAGTAATAAGAAAAAATACACCTGTCAGTATATAGTGCCTAGTAAGTGACATAAGTAATATAGCTGTGACAACCTAGTTTAATTTAGTTCATTCATTATGCACCCCATACCCATTTTGTGGGCGGTAGTGGAAAGGGTTGTAGCACATAATGGGCTCAGGGACTGAACCCCACAATTCATTTAACTATGCAAGTTACAATCTTGATGAGCTAGTTACAAAATTCAATGCACATCGTCACATCATCAATGGACTCGACCAACAGATCATTATTGAATAGTCCAACTCAAACAGATAATGTCCGCAATCTTAATGTGGTTAATTTGTCAACTTGCATCTTAAGATTTAAGCACAACACTTGTATAAGCACTTACCAATAAGCCCTTTACACGCTAGGCTGTGAGAATGTAGCTATTACACTTCATACAACTAAATATTACCCAAAATAGAGACGCCGGTGAGAACCTTTCTAGATGTGTTTACTTCAGACACTCCTGGCTTAAAATAATTTGTGGTACCTCAAGAGCATAATAATATCTTACAAAAATATATCAAATTATGAATATATATTATGTTTTGTTTGTTGTATTTAATGTGATATAAGGCATACAAATTAATTAGCTATATGTAAAGAACTTTGAACAAATAAGATCTATATTTGAGCATGTGATGTCTGGATGGTAGAGCCTGGGGGGCAGCAACGTTCAGATTGTCACGTACACTGATATAATTCCCGTCCCCCTGTTGTCGGGGGACAGGAATCCTGTACTTAAGATTATCGAAGTTCCCCTTAAGTCAGGCCCAGAGACACTTCAAGATGTTACACACTCAAAGGGCACATGCACTCCAAACATCTCACATCTACAGGGCTATTCATGCCCGTACCACATTTGCCCGAAACGCTATGCGTATTTGTAGCTTTAGGTATTGTACGTACTAGCTCTATCTATAAATCCAACATTATGTTTGTAAAACAACTATGTATGTACTTCCCTGAATAAAATTTACTTTACTTTACATCTTGTGGTAGCTTATCAATCTAATTTTGTCCTACCACTTGAGTTGGAAAGTAGAGTGACGGTCTCGCTTCATGCAGGTCGGCGTTCAATCCCCGACCATCCAATTGGTTGGGCACCATCTCTTCCCTCCCCCCCCCCCCCAAATCCCAAATCCTTTTGAGTTTCAAAATCTAGCTCGGCAAAATCATCAGGACAAATGGGAGGACATTAGTCAAGCCGCCAGCTTCCTGACCTCGTCGAGGCCATTAGTGATAGTGTCCCTCAGGTAAATTCAGGTAAATTATGGGGGCCAACCCTGGTGTAATATAATTAATAATTATTACTCTTCCATTTGCTAGGTCATGAAGGAAGCCGGCCTCGGGTGAAAGGGGGGCTGTGACGATCTATGTCTGGAACCTGAAGGTGCGGGAATCTGAAGTTTACCTCCTGGGGCTCGTGCTGCCCAAGCTCTGCTTCACGAGGCTGGGGTCGTTCCTGCCCTTGCTATGGTCGTTTTTCTCCGGCCACAACCACGTCGGTCTCGGGGTTTGGAGTCCCTGTGCCTTCATTTACCAACCTCGAGGTAAACTCCGGAGCTGGAACCCCTAGGGCAGATCTTGTTGCCTTCAGCCTCGTTCTGACAGTTCCTGCCATCCAATCATATTAGCGTTTGCCTTTCCATTGGACACGTTTGACACCGTGGAGAGGTGGGGCCTGCTGCATGCGTGACAGCTCCTTCCCTCTTATCAACCTACCCTGGCTTTGCGCCCTGGAGAGGTCACTCCAGACGACAACCTGAGCGCAACTATAGTCTCCTGAGACTGATGGATGCTTACTACTAAATTCAAATTCAAATTCAAAATTCAAATGTTTATTTAGGTAAAGTACATACAAACAAGAGGTGATACAAATATTTATGAATTTATAGAGTTAATACATACAATGCCTAAAGTCACTGTTACGCAAAGCGTTTCGGGCAGGAAAAAGACTAAAGACCTTAATAAAGACCTAAAGACTTAATACTAATTGAGATTAAAGTATAAAATGTGTTGAGAAAATATAAAAATAAAACAGGGGGGAACATGACAGAAAAACAGCAAAAATACAATTTGGGTGACAAACAGCATTGTTTAAAAATAACAGACATGGGTTGACATTATAAGGGTAAGGTAGGTTACAGGGAGTTAATTAGGTAGTGTTTAGTTTTTATCTTAAACTGGTTGAGAGAGGTACAGTCTTTAACATGATTGGGAAGGTCATTCCACATTCTGGGAATTTCCACTGGAGTGGAATTTCCATTCCACTACTACTACTCTGCCAAGTTTAATGAGGCTAGGCTCATTAAACGTCTGACCTTTAACATTATACAGACAAACAAACAGGAAGATAAAGAAATATACATTCTCTGATATAAATCGAGGCAAGATATAGCCGCGTGTTAATTATTCCATTCAGGTACATAACCGGTATAGACTCAATATAGCGCTTAACCTAAATGACCGAGTGGTGCGCATTTATCCAGTGCGCCACGTATATATGTATATATAATGTATTTAAACATATACTGTGTTTGTATGTTTATTGCCTCATTCCGTCATACATGACCTATTTTTCAACATAACCTTGTGAAGTAATTGTATTATTGGAACCAACCCAATTATCTACAACTGACATCCAACGCGTTCTTTTAAGTAAATCTTTACGTCTAGTGTATTGAAAATTAAGTTTATTTTACCCCTCATAATATATTCACGATATGTAAATATAAATGTTATATCCAAAACTAAATTTAGGCACAACGAAACTAGTAAAACACAAACATGTTTGGGAACAATAATATGGCTGACAGACGCGAATCAGCTGATGGATGCGACAGCGGCGTCTACCCAGTCTGCCTGCTGCAATAATGACCTAGATCATCTTCACTGGGTGCTCCAAGCCTTACCTTACTCATAAGTGAAGGTAGAGTGCCATTATGCCTCCTTTACTAGTCTGTGACGCGCATTATTGGCAGCAAGTTGTACTGGTGTAAGGTTAGGCGGACTGTTCCCCGAGACTATCTACCACCAGGGAACTACGCTAGTGAAAGGTTAGGTGGGTTGGCCCTCATGGTGACCCAATACCACGGGACGACAACTGGCGTAAGACTAGATAGACCGTCCCTCTGGGTGACACACCCCCAGGGGACGATAACTGGTGTAACTCTAGATTGGCTATCCCTCTAGGCAACACATTCCCCAAGTGACGACAACTGGTGTAAGACTAGATAGACCGTCCTTCTGGGCGACACACCCCCAGGGGAGGACAACTGGTGTAAGACTAGATAGACTGTCCCTCTGGGCGACACTCCCAGGGGACGACAACTGGTGTAAGACTAGATAGACCGTCCCTCTGGGCGACACACCCCCAGGGGACACCTGGTGTAAGACTAGATAGACCGTCCCTCTGGGCGACACACCCCCAGGGGACGACACCTGGCGTAAGACTAGATAGACCGTCCCTCTGGGCGACACACTCCCAGGGGACGACACCTGGCGTAAGACTAGATAGACCGTCCCTCTGGGCGACACACCCCCAGGGGACACCTGGTGTAAGACTAGATAGACTGTCCCTCTGGGCGGCACACTCCCAGGGGACGACACCTGGCGTAAGACTAGATAGACCGTCCCTCTGGGCGACACACCCCCAGGGGACACCTGGTGTAAGACTAGATAGACCGTCCCTCTGGGCGACACACCCCCCAGAGGACGATACCTGGTGTAAGACTAGATGGGCTGTCCGTCTGGGTGGCACACCCCCAGGGGACGACACCTAGGGTGCTATCATCCGTGTGGCAGCCGTAATTGGTGAGCCTCGCGATCAGGCTGGGGCATGAGCTGTCATGAGTCACAGGTGTACACTTAGGTACTGTACTTAAGGCTCTGATAGGAGTGTGTTGGCCATGTATTTTCGTTTTCAATGTCACTTCGACCAAGGGCAGGATGTGTTTGTTGACGTGAGTGCCATCGTGTTAAGAGGGTGCAACACCTACTTCACTCTGTCTGTGGTTGTGTGGACCAGCTTGATGTTCATTACTAGCTTTAATGTAGCAATCATTGGTGACTGCACTTCTCATGGTAGAAAAACTCTTGTTGAATTTTACTTTAGGTCATTCATTTAATTATCATCAAGTTTTTTCTCAGCTCTTCTTAACCTTTTTACCATTAAAATAATTATGGGTCATACATTAGATAAACACACATGGATTTCATTGTCAATGAAAGGAAGTGATTTTAATCTTTGCTCTTGATGCTGGTAAAATAAGATAAACACAAAAGTGACTAAAAAATATATTTACATATGATTAGAATTAGCCTATTTATCACTATATCTTGCAGAACCCCTAGTTAATCTGGGGTCTATGGACCTCAGGTTAAGTACCTTCCGGTCTGAGAGAGAGAGAGAGAGATAGAGATCTGGCTCGTTGACCCACTTCCTTGCTATTGGTATCAGTTGTATTTATATCTCGCTGTTCGGTTTCTCTACATCCTGTTTTCTCACCTAATACAAAGCATTTTAAATTGATTTCTCCAAACCATCAAACTTGAGAGCTTTAGTAAAATTAAAGCACCGTAATATTGATGTTTTGCCAAACTTCAACCTCAGTAGATTAGGTGGGTTGCTTGGGCTTGAACATTTCTGATTTGTCAAATTAAATGCATTTTTTTTACAGTGTTGCATTGTGAGAATGAAGTTGCTCTATTGCACTTTTGAATTAACACTGCATATAAACTTTTTTTTTTCTCTCGACTCAATTGTCTACTTTTGTTAGTACTGTATTACAGTTCATTATGTACATTTAATGTTGCATGTGAACACTAAAGCTGTAATAAAAAGTTTAACGTGTTGAGATTGAACCTGTGCACAAGGATGTCGAATGTGTTGTGTAATTATGTAATATTACCAAAGTGTAGTTACAGAATAAGAGCAATATGTGTGAAAGCTTGCGTCATCCCTACACTCTGTTTTGTTATGTCAAGTGATATGTGATGTGAGATGATTTGTACATGTTTGCATGGTGATGTCCAGTATGTTGTGTGAGAGATTATACATGTGTGAATGGGGATGTCCAGTGTGTTGCATTGTATGGTAAAGTTGTCAGCCATTGGACACTTAATGAAGCGCCGATATTTGAACATATTGGCATTTCACTCATTTCCCAACATCAATACATAAGTTTAAACATGAATGCCTCTATATCATATTATCAACCATATCCATTCCATTGCATAATAAAAATATAATGTACTGTATATTGTTATCAGATTGAACCCCTGCAACATTTTCATCATGATCCCAAAAGTTGCCACAGTTTTGTGGTACAATATTTTGCATGTTACATGACATCCAGTGTGTTGTATGTGAAATTGTACTTGTGCATCGGGATGTTTGTTAGCAATGATAAAATTATATTTTGAATTATTCTGTAGGTGCGGGATGGAGGCAGAGAAAGTGACTGAGTTCATTTCCTACACACAAGCTGACCCAGTCCTCGCTCGACAAATTCTGCAGAGTAAGCTTTGTTGATTTCTTCATTACTGGACACAGTATTTCACTTTTTGCCAAAACATGTTTTCTCCTTACAATATATGCAGTATATAGTAAACTCTCAGTTATAACTACAAGTATGGGTAAACTACAGGCTCTACACTAAATGATTTTATGGCCTTCCTCTTTTTACAGGGTGATCAACACTTTGTTATTCACTTTGTTGGGAGTTTTCAGTATCTTTTCTGAGCTTGGCTTTCTCAATTGCTCCCCTAGCTACAGCTTTGGGTCTACCCAAATTAATACTAGCATGCCAGGCTCTGGGCAACATTTGACTCTACAAGAGAAGTAATTTTCCAAATGATTTTGTTCTGTAGTCTTGGGATGGGGAAACTAGTAGAAAGTTCACCTCAAACCACCACTGAGGGAAACTGCCCACTTTGAAACTACTCACCTACCTCTGAAAACTATCTTTGGGACAACATATTTCTTTACAATTTAATGTATGTACTGTACTTCATTAAGAATATTCATAATATTGTTTGTACTGTGAAAGATGATTTGCACTGGAAACAAGACTTAATTCCCTGGGTTGGCTATGGTCAAAACATATAGTACCTAGTTGCTGTCCATGTACATGTACTCATCACACCCTTTGTACTCATTTATTAACTACCTTTTTTGTATCCTGAGAAATTCTGAGTTGTGTATATTTTGATTGTCATATCTAAATATTTAATTTTACATGCATATGTTTTTAATCTTGTCTAGTTATGAGACTGGTATTTTAGTTAAAGCTATTTTTAACTTTTCTATCTAATTAACATTTAAAAGTTTTTTTTTTTTTTTTTTTTTTTTTTTTTTTTTTTTTTTTTACATAACTCAATATAAATTTATTTACAGGCGAGAACTGGGATGTTAAGGCTGCTGTACGGTTATTTTCGGTGCTAAGAGGGGCCAGTCCCTTTCATCACTCAGGGCCAGTGCGATCATCTCCACCCAACTTCAGTTCTTCAGTTAAACCTCCAGTAGCTCCTAAACCCATCTATGAGCATAAGCCCACTTATGACACCAGACATTTAGCTGAAGGAAGATCATCTAGTGGCTCCAAATTGGCACCTCTCCCACCGCCAAGAGTGAGAAAGGTGGGAGCCCTGCCCAAGCTCTATCATGAAGGACAGTCTGGGGTACCAATGTTAACACATGTTTTGCCTTCAGTGGGCCCAGATGTTCTTCCTGTAGCAAATATTTTAGTTGAGCCATACAGTAAGAGCATTAACACTACACGAGTCAATAGTTTACCACCCTTACAAAAATGCTGCGGCAGTGTGAACCGTTCTGTGAACTTCTGTCAAGGGCCGGATTTTTCTTCTTGTACAACCCCAGTGGCAACTTCTTCAGTGCCTAGTATAAATAAATATCCGTCAAAACCTCAAAGTGGAAGTGCAAAGAATGCGCTTCTTAAAGAAAAAGTTCGTGGCACATCCTGCAAGCTTCCTAGAAAGCCAAAGGAACTCTGTACATGATGGCACTTCCAGATCTTCCTCCGTACCACATAGCTCGACAATTCCTTCGCAAATAACTGTTAATAGTAGCTGTATAATAAGTGTCAACAATCCCAATAATAATACCAATAAAAACAATAATATATATTTAAATGACTTTTCACCATCTGTGAATGACTCAGGAACCCTTTCCACTGCAAGCCAGACAACGAACAGTGTTTACAATGCTTCATCTCACTCATCACCTTTGTCATATTCTATGCAGGCTGCTTCCAAAGACTCGCCATATTCATCATCAGCTGTGCCTTTTGTCACTGGTCCGTCAAGTGTGATTATCTCCTCAATCACTAGTAGTATTGATACAAATACAAGAGACTCCAAGTTAGTGCGAATTATAAATGTAGATTCCTCAAAAGACTACCTGTGTCCTCCTGGCTTTAAGGATAGAAGTGACCGAGAAGCTAATTGTGTATGTGACTGTCAGGAATCTCGCTTGCCAGAGAAAAATACTAATCATAAAGACCTTCCATTGACTGAAAATGTAACTAATAAAATTATAGATGGGGAGAGGTTTTCAAGTGATGAAACTGATTGTGTGTTGCGGCCTGAGGTGTCCAATCTTGTTAGCTCAGGGTCGGGACCTTCACTCTCTGCCCCATGTTCACCAGCCAAACCATTGCTGCGGAAAACAGAAGCTGTAGATTTGGAGGAGTATGATTATTGTAAGTATTTTCTATTTATGTAATTTTGTGTATTCATAACATTTCTTTTATAGGCTTTAATTTTAGGAAGGGCTCTATAAAGAGCTGTCTGAGTTAAGTGCTGGTCAAGCTAAGCCTGAGGTAGACAGCTCTCCGCAAGTTGAAGGGGCGCTTGGGAATCAGAGGTCAATCCAAAACTGAGAAAAAACCTACCAGAAAGCATGCAACTAAACAAGTCACTATCTGAAAAAAAATGAGATATCATCAGGCCAACGATCTTTGCCACAGTTTAAACTCTCTAACTATAATGCACCTGACTACCACAGGTGGTACCCCATTTCACCTGGAGTTTCAGGCAGCCTTAGCCCTCACTAATTCACCTTGCTGTAACTCAGAAGCTCAAAACCTTTAATGGGCACATACTCTGCTTCATGCTTTAGCTATGTGATGGTGGCTATCCCTGGAATGTTAGTTCTTCTGTAGGCCAGCCATTGTTTAATTGCAGCTTTATTTTAATTCTGCCCATATCCTTGAGTGTGTTTCTGGGTTCCTTGGTTGTGGCTCAATTCCATCCCATAGCAGATTTCCATGGTTTTACTTCCCTGCTACTTTTCAGTCAACAGGGTCAGCTTCAGATCTTGTTCGTGCATCTTTTTGGGTTCAATCTTTTTGGGTGCTTCTGGCAGTGACTAACCTTTCAGCTTCCCAGTTTCAAGGATTTTAGGGTTCTTAGTGGCCTGATGTCTAGTGGAAACCTTAGTTCCTAGGGTTTCTCCTTTCCCTGCATGGTTCAGCTTTGTTTTCCATATTCTGCTCACAGGCAAAGATCTCATTTCATGATTCCCCATACCTGGGTTTCCTGCCAGTTGGTTTCCTGGTATCACTTTGGACCTTTAGGTTTCAGTGAGGTGTTGGTACTGTGTGTCCATGCTCTTGTGTCTATCCTGGCTGCTTGGCTGCTATTTGGACTCTGGGCTTATTTTGGTAGCCTCTGTGTTAGAAAGTCTGCTTATGTCATGTCATTGGGTCAAGTGCATTAACTTTACTTCTCATTAGATGTGCAGCCCTACCTTAAATTTTGTCTTCCTCATAAGACAACATTGGACAGAAATCACAAATTACGGGTGAGTACTCCATTATAGATCTGATTTGGAGTTGTAGAAGGTATCCAAGCAGACTTGGATACCTGGTAGTATATCAGGATGCATCTTTGGCAGTCATCTTTGTGGTTAAGAGAAGGTTTGTAGGACTTTTAAGTCTTATGAGTGAAATTCTGTCTGTCATTTTGTACTTGAATAAATTACTGTATATCCAGTGATTCCTGAGCACATTAAAGACCCTACATGGAGAGCTACAAAATTTCCCTGACCATAAAATCTTGTGCAATGGACAAAGCAAATCATTTTGCTGCCCCTTGAGGAGCAGCAAAATAATCTACACAGAAAGGTGCTTTTCTTATATCTCAAAGCCCGATTTATTTTTACCCTGTATTTCAAACATACAGCAAGTTAAAGAAAATATATTACATAATTGTTTAATTTCCCCTCACCTTGAATGCATCGATCAAGAATATTTTAAATTGCCGACCACTCATATGCAGTAATGGATATCCACCATGGGGGGATCTTAACATTTGACAATACAGCTGCACACATGTTCATGTAGTATTACATTTTTTTGCTGTAACAATTTTTTCTTGTAACACCTATATTTTTCCCCCCTATAATATATTTAACAAATATCTGATCTGAATGCTCATAAGGTGTGGGGGAATACATTCTCATATAGTTTCAGGAAAAACTGCATGTGTCTAGCTCATTTTCATTTTAAAATCACTGTTTTATTATGTTGCTTCACAAATGTCATAACTTGTTCCATTTTTCTACCTTTTAGATGTTCTAGCACAAAGATATGCAAAACAGGACTTCAACTGAGACTAATGGAACCTAAATTTTGCATACAAGTTTAAAAGAGATACAGATATTAAACAAAATAATTTGAAAGGATCACATGAACATTTCCATTTTGCACTTTAGAAATAGTCGCTCATTATGGAGGTTCAGTTGTGTATAAAGGTTCATTCTATAATAACTTCTGCTCTAAATAAGAGAAGCACTTCTTTGTTGTACACTGTGTGTACTGTAGCTACTATTAATTTATGCTATACCCATTATGCCAAAGTAAGAATGAGTCCAGCTCAGTGTATAATACTTAATTTGTCTGTTTTTCAGACAAAAAATTGAGCCGAGGGATATCTAAGGCTACTGACAATGTAAATATTGTATCTAAGGCTCGGTCTGAATTTGCACAAGAGATCTGGGAAGCAATAGATTCCAGCCGTACTCCATTTTTCATAGAAACTCCTATTTTCACTTTTACATTACCAGACCTTAGCATATATTCAGGTAAGTTCAAGATTATTTTTGTCAACCTGTGTAAACTCTCCAAATGGTTTTTGTAAATTTCTTAGTAAAGTTGCTGCTCTCAAAATTTTAGCATCAAAATTTCATCTTAATTTGATCTACAGTATATATGAAATATTTAGCACTATTATATGTCAATATTTATGCAAAACAGTACTATAGCATGACTGTCAATGGGGGTTACTGACCTATATTGAAAGTGTATCTTTTTATCAAATAAAAGCTAATTGTTTTGCTGAAGGCACTGTGGAGGAGGAAGTTACCTGCTAAAATTTGTGTCACTGTACACAATTGAAGATGGAATCAGAAAGTATATATAGAGTAAATTTTTTGTTTTGTTCCTTTTCAAATCAACATACTGTATGCACATCTGCCCTTGATTGCTGTATTGAAGTGTTATTTGGGTAGACATAAGATACTAGAAGGCTATATGTATATACCTTATTTTCCTAAGATTCAGTTACAGCTAGTGTGAAAATTCATCATACTGTACTAAAATGTAACTGTTTAAAATGGGGTAAGAAATATGTGCTGCATTCACACTCTAAATTTGTATTTACAGAATATTATGTCTTGCAGATGAATTTCGCTTGTTTTTGGAGAGAGATCTGATTGAGACATCAACCTTGGTATCCCTGGAGGGTGCTGGACGCCTAAATTGGTGGGCTCTAATTGGCGCTTCCCAAAGGTTGTGGCCTTTGGCAACTACTGGTGATGGCAACTGTCTCCTGCATGCTGCATCACTTGGTAAGATAATGCCATATTTGTTTACATCATCATCTTGAGGTTATCTTGAGATGATTTCGGGGCTTTTTAGTGTCCCCGCAGCCCGGTCCTTGACCAGGCCTCCATCCCCAGGAAGCAGCCCGTGACAGCTGACTAACTCCCAGGTACCTATTTACTGCTAGGTAACAGGGGCATCAGGGTGAAAGAAACTCTGCCCATCGTTTCTCGCCGGCGCCCGGGATCGAACCCGGGACCACAGGATCACGCGCCCAGTGTTCTGTCCGCTCAGCCACCGGCTCCCGCTCCACATATTTCTGCTCTTTTCACCACCTTTATTAGGTTGGTTAAGGCATCTGCTTTGTAAAGTTGGAAAAGTATTGCAGAAGAGTTAAAGGTAGTGTATTTATAATGACAGCTTCTTTCATAACACTTTGTGCACCAGTAGTAGCATTATGGAAAATCTGTGCCACAGCATTGTCAAATAATTATATATAAATGTGAGGTATTGTTCCTCTACATGTTATTATTCTCTTTTTAACTAATGTCCATTCTCAATTTCAGACATTAATGACCTAGTAAACAGATTGATAAGCATTAGAATCTCATAAAAAAAAATTGTCATTTACTGTAGTGTAAATAAAAGAAAATGGTTTTCTTTGTAATTCTGCCTGTGGTTAATTTATATTGGATTATGAGCATGGTACCTTATTGTATTTGAATGGGTTAATTTACTGATATACATGAGTTTCAGAAAATATTCAGTTGTCATTTAACTACTTAGTTATTTGATGTGGCTTTCTGGATACTCTTGTCTCTTTCAGTGGGCCTATTCAGGCTCTTCTAACCATTTGTTCTCCAGGCTGGTCAGATATTCTCTTCTACTATTTGTCCTCCAGGCTGGTCAGATATTCTCTTCTACTATTTGTCCTCCGGGCTGGTCAGATATTCTCTTCTACTATTTGTCCTCCAGGCTGGTCAGATATTCTCTTCTACTATTTGTCCTCCGGGCTGGTCAGATATTCTCTTCTACTATTTGTCCTCCAGGCTGGTCAGATATTCTCTTCTACTGTTTGTCCTCCGGGCTGGTCAGATATTCTCTTCTACTGTTTGTCCTCCGGGCTGGTCAAATATTCTCTTCTACTATTTGTCCTCCGGGCTGGTCAGATATTCTCTTCTACTATTTGTCCTCAAGGCTGGTCAAATATTCTATTCTACTATATGTTCTCCAGGCTGGTCAAATATTCTCTTCTACTATTTGTCCTCTGGGCTGGTCAGAGATTCTCTTCTACTATTTGTCCTCCGGGCTGGTCAGAGATTCTCTTCTACTATTTGTCCTCTGGGCTGGTCAGATATTCTTTTCTAATGTTTTGTCTACAAGGCTTGTGAAATATCATCATCTGTTTTGAGGTTCAGATTTTTTAACACTCTCTGTGCTGAATAGTGTAAGTACAATTTTGTACATAGACTAGGTGCTTTAGTTAGGTTTAGTTTAGTTAATATGCATAATATACAAAAGTATTGATAAGATATATTGAGCAGTATGCTCAGTGTAAGGGTATGAGATTGGAAGCCGTACCTGTGAGTACAGACTAGCAAATCCCGTTCTTACTTCCTTATAAATAATGGAAGGGATGTATATGTGTGTGTATGTATTGTTGAGATTAAGAGGGATGCTTTTCAGCAAACATAAGCTTTTGGGGTGAATTGACTATTTGATCCACACAAACTGGGACTTAAGGTTGCCATGTTATCCTACACTTCCCTGGTGAACTATAAAGGTAGCATGGGCTTTAACAATACAAGGTCCTGGCACTTAAACACTTTACACATGGGGACCAAGGTTGGTGGGTTATAGACCAGGTGTTAAAGAAATCTGAGGGAATGAATCAAAATAACTCAAAACACCACTTACACACAAGGTTCTATAAATAAACTTAGTTTTAAAACTGCCTATCACTAATGCAGAGAAGGAGCATCGCTATAGCACATAAGAGATACAATGCACTTATCGTTATTGTAGGAGACCATCGCACATCACACAAGTGACGACGCGCCTACCCTTCGTCCTGCCCACAACAGAGTTCATGAGACTGCTAGCGCATCTGTGTCTAACCGCATGGTTCCAATAATGTTTCATATACACTTGTGTCCCTAAAATAGTTCATTTGTATGTCTCAACATTTAACACTATTGTTTCTATATATTTTCCAGCACTGAATATACTTTTTAAACATGTATTTTCTTTGCTGTTTACACTGTTCTGGGGATAACACTTTCCTTCTGTGACAATGCTCTGCACATTTGCAGAACTGACTATTGTACGGGCAGGGATTCTAGATGCAAGAGTTCAACAAGAGTTCTAGATTGTTTTTCAACATTTAACACTGTTGTTTCTGTGTCTCTCTACTGAGTTGTACCCTTCACAAGGGTCTCTCTCTTACATCAGTATGATTGGTAATACCTGTACATCTTTCAATATGTACAAAACTGCTTATTTAAGATTTAGATAAAATGTGAAGTATGCATTTTCTTAGTGTGGCTTGAGGATGAACTGCAATAGTGTTGGTTAATAATCTCTAACCTTTATTCATTTTAGGAATGTGGGGGTTTCATGACCGTTTGCTAACCCTTCGCAAAGCTTTACATGAATTTTTAACCCGAAGTCAATTTAGTCGTCCACTGTGGCGGCGATGGCGGTGGCAAGTTGCACAGCAGAACAGGGAGACAGGTAAGGACTGTAACTTTAGAATTAATGAAGTAGTCCTTGTTTTGATTTTTTGACCGGGTCTGCAGGTTTGTTAATGAGTCACCCTTCATTATCTATAAAATTAGATAAAGTAGAGAAGTAAAGGGCTGTAAAAAGGAAGCTGTTTCTTCTTTTACTTATATTACTCACATATGGCCCATGTCATTGACTACATTAATACTACAACACAGCTGCTGACCTGCAAGGCACTCTCAAACTATATACCATTTAAAAAAAAAAAGTGTGGATTTTAAATGTATTTTTATCATTAATGTATTCTAGTTTGTCATCTATGTATACGTATGAGAGAGAATGGCTGATGTTTGTCTTTGTCCAAGGTTGGAGGCCAGATGCTTGGTGCTAATCCCACTCAATTTTCACACACGAATTTAGTGGGGGTATGGAGTCTCACAGACCAGTTGGAGTCAGCTCCTGTACCATACTTTTAGGAAATATTGGCATCTAACCCAATTTTCATGAAGTCCAGCCTGAAATATTGGTTGTGCTGTTGTAGACTTACATCAGCTTTTTGTTATATAATTTATCTGAGAGGGAGAGAGAATGATTGAAAGAATTATGGTACATTGCCCAGCTCTAATGATTTATGAAATATACTTGACAAGGGTTAAATAAGTTCCTCTTTACATTTTTTTAAGAACTGAGCACAATCTTTATTGGGATCTGTGGGTTGGTTTGATTTTAGTTTTATATTTGTTTACTTCGTCACCGTTGGCTTACTACTGTATTAGTTTGTTAATTTCTTTGGTAGTGTGAAAATAACAAGATTAGCAGCCTTTTAATGTATACACACAAAATTTTACCAAATATTGGATGCACATATTGACAATTTACTTATCTAAGGCACATATAAAATAATTCTTTAGAGCATAAAATGCAACATAAAATTTTATAAACTATAGTGTCTGGAATCAATTATTTTCTGTTCTATCCAAACAGAAATCAACTCTATATAACCTTTCCTACATTGCCTTTAGTAATTTTGAGTGCCATAAATATGTCTTTAACAAAAACAATTTCTTGCATAAATACATTATTGAGTATACAGAGCACCTCTTGCACTGCAAGAGGTTATATGGTTCAAGAATTTTAATGTTTACTATTCATCTGCAAACTTTGCTGTTATCAGGTATTTTCACAGGTTTGGTGTATAGTAATGAAGAGTGGGAAACAGAATGGGCAAATGTTCTTCGGTTGGCCTCTAGTGCTCCGCGTGGCAGCCAAGACAGTGGTGGAGAGGGCAGCTCTGACAGCAGTCAGAAAACAAAAGGGCAAACCAACACATGTTCTAAGGCTGATTCTCCCCCTGCATGCAAGAGATTAAGTAATGGGTAAGGACTTTAATATTTCTTAAGAATTTTGGGCTTTAGTACACGTGTGATTTTACATGTTACAAATATCTAATACACTTATCATTTATAAATAAATTATTTACAAATATTGCATTACTGTACTGTGTGTCAAGTGTCATTTTTTGTACACTGAGGAAAAGTTTGAATCTCATTATTCATTAGCAATTGCTGGATGGAGGTTGAGAGTGGGAACTCAATGTGAGGCCTGATTCTCTGTGTCACCCAAATGTGTTGTTGAACTAGTTGGTAAACTATAATAAAAAAATATGACAAATTTTGACTTTGAGGTCAAGTACTGTTGAGATAGTATTTAATGTTGAGTGTTTACTTATGAAGTGATGGCTTGTTACTTATTTATTTTGTGTCCACAGAATTATGGTGGATATACAATTCTTTGCATATAATATAGTGCTACTACCTTAGGGACCTTTTCTGAATCGACTACTTCAGTGGTAGCTCCTGTCTCCTGAACGTTCATATCCAGTAACAAACATGTTTGTGTTGCAGCCAGTTTTTGGGCTGGCCTAGTACGTACTGTATTTGATGTAATCAGAGATATGTACCAATGAACATTTGAGCAAGACTGTACTGTAATATATTGTTTCAGATTTCAAACAAGCCAAAGTGAAGAATGCACAGGACATGTTTATGAGAGCTTAGAAGAGATACATGTATTGGCTTTGGCCCATGTCCTTCGACGACCTATTATTGTGGTAGCTGACATAACCCTGAAGGTAATTAATATACAATATTGCAAGACAGTATTTTGTATGTCCATCTTTTTTAGAAGTTTTCATTTTGTGTATTTTGTAGTAGCCCACTGAGGTGGTATTCTCCAGTACAAGGATAGGCTTGTATGCTCCATATATTTTGTTTGCAGGAAGAGCAAGTAGTATTTGGAGCTGCATACCTTATAACCAATTGTCCTTATGTTGTTTTGAAAATTGGGTCATTATTGCTATGGTTTATATGAAATCCAATATATTAGTTTTTTATAGGAAAATCATAGTTGCTGGTGAATATTATGCAATATATGTAGACAGAGCCACCTGTTGTTGAAAATGATGCACATAATAGGATTAGGGCTGGTATTGGTAACATAGTAGACAGGATGGACAACACTTTTTCCAGTAATGGGAATAAGCTTTTTGTCTGGCTCTCAGTTGTATGAAATTATGTTGGTATGGGTTAGTATGAGGAACTAATAAATAATTTCAATTTAATGATCTTAAAGCACTCGTGTGTAAAGTAGGTTGATCTAATAGCAGACATGACTTTAACATACTCAATACCGTAGGCTATATGGTTGAATGTTGGATTAGGGGGTTACAAACATTTCCATGTAGATAGAACAGATAGGAAAGGTACAGAAGTGGTAATATTTGTGAGGTAGGATCAGAAATGCAGCATTAAACAAAAGCAAGAGAAAGACTGATGACCATTTAGAAACTATTTGGGTAGAAGTGGCTGATGGCAAAAAAGCTCTTAATCTGAGAAGTATATAGGTATGAAGATCTTGATTAAGTAGGAGGCAGACTCATCTGAACAGAATTGACCATCCAGACAGGTCAACTTTTCACCTTAGTGTATTGTAGGGTCTTTTAAACATTCCCACCAGGTTATACTGGGGCAAGGGAAACACTGAAGAAGACTATCCATCCTGGAAACGCCTCCAGAAGGTTCATTCACCTATGTTTATATCTCCCTTCTGAGTACTACTCAATCTCAGAGAGACAGCATGTAGCACACTGCTAACTGTTAGTTAGCCTGCTTGCCTGGCCATTGCCTCCCACATCTTTTAGATGTCAGCCAGCATATGTCAACAGAGTAGCTAGGAGATGAACACCTTACGTTGCATCTGACTTGTAAGGTTTTGTTTTATTAGCCATTGCTGTAAATAATCGTTTGGTTAAGTTCCATGCTCTTTCACTTTATTGGTTTTGTCTCATTTACTGTTGAGTTGGGGGTTGCATTTTGAATGCATCTGCTTCAATTTTTTTTCTTGGCCAAGAATGAAATATGCTTCTTCTAGAGGGGCCTAATCTTTGTGTATATATTTTTGTTGTCAGGCTTTTATTCGTCATGATCTTTGTCTACTGGCAGTCTAGTGTTGAATACCTATGATATTGAAGACTGCCAAGGTTCACTACCTTGCCAGTAAGGAGGTTCAACCTCCTTACTGTAATTAGTTGCAGTAAGGCACACTTGTCTCGGTTGCATTGCAGAGTGCAGTAGTTAAATTTCGTCAGCCATGTAGATATCCACATAGCATTCTTCTCTGCAGTGTATTATGCATACATGTGGGTTCAGGGGGATTTTGGGAATGAACCACATACTGTACTAGCATCTTGGTACCATTACTAAGGTAACAACTTTGTGACCTGCTCAAAAAGATGCTTTTTAAGAGCACTTGGAATTAATTGTCTGATATGATACAGGTAGTAAGATTACAGATGTGAACATTTGTTCAAATGGAGTAACTTGCTTCCAACCATGATAAATCATCCTAATCTAACATGATTTAGTTACAGTATCAGGTAGAGTTATCAAATTTTTACTTGCTCCTTCCAATTAGTTATGCTTTAATGTATAAGTTAAGCTACATTAAGTTATGTTTGGTTAGGTTAATGCTGAGTTAGTTTAGGTTAGGTGGCAACTGGAACAAGAGAATTGACAATGAATATCATAAGCAGCAATTTTTTCGATTTAAAGCAAATGTTTAGATTTTGGTTGTATTTATATCATTAATGCCCTTCATTTATTTTTTCTTATTGGCAAAAAAAATGACTGAACCTTGTTTGACTTGTCATTAGGTTCACCCAAATGCTCAACATAGCAACAAGTGAATTTTTTTTTGTCTTCTAACTTGTGTTTTTGATATGCTTGTAAAATTTTCAGACACATGTATGTCTTTATTAGGATGTCAGTGGTGAACCATTAGCTCCCATCCCTTTTGGTGGGGTATACCTTCCCTTGGAGTGTCCTCCACGCGAGTGTCAACGCTCTCCGCTGCTTTTGACGTATGACGCTGCTCATTTCTCTGCTCTGGTTGTTATGGAAACACAGGCAGAATGTAGTGCCTCTCAGCTTCCTGGTAAGATTCATTAAATAGATTTTTAATTTTCCCCTCTCATATTTGCTAATTTCTTTCAGGATTGCAACCTGAGCAGGATGTTGAAATGACAATTTGTCTTTTAAATATCATCACTTCATCTGTCTTAGAGACTATATATCATACTTTAAGTATATTCATACATTTTTCAGAAATCATATGTATTACAGTACACTGTTTTTGTTTTAGCAGTTTTATTCAGGTATCTGCTATGTGTCACTTTGCCCTTCATGTAATCATCTATTTACTATTCTCTTTCCAAGCCAAATAAAGAATTTAAATTGGAATATTTTGTCTCTGCTTTGAAAGATCCACATTTTTGCCTGGCTTTAGGATCAGACTTATCTCACGGACTGATGAAACAGGTGTACCCATTTTCATTACTGCTCCCCCCCCCCCCCCTGGCATTTTTCATTCATGATTCATTGACGAGTCATCAGCTACACACATCTTTGTGTTACAATAGCTCATTAGTGCATTAATCAGTCCAAAATGTTTTCAAATCGATTTACTAACTACTATTTGTGTGTGTTGATGGTATATATCACACACAAGATAATGGTTATAATTTTTTTTTTAACTACTGTATTCACAAGACCACTAATGTCTGAATATGGTTGTGTGAAAATTAATCTTCTTAGTCTATAAATAGTTTTACAAACTGAAAAGGATTATAAATCTTTTACAAATTTTGGTAAGTTTAGTTGTGTCTCTAAACACCGACATTATTCATCAACAGCATTTTCTTTTTGTGTCGTACTAAAGAAACTTAGTTTCTAGTAATTTTTATTTATAAAGATTGATATTCTTGCCCTATAAACAGGTTTGAAATATGAAAATGTTAATGACAGAGTACTTAGGTTAATATTGTCAGTATGCCATCCTGTTATCAGTGGGGGTATAAAACTGTGTGTTATCTACAGGCTTATTATTTTGCAACTTGCTGAGCAAGCTACCTTTCTAGTTATGTTAAGAATATCTTTTATGTTTTTTAAGCTAAGCCTTTTAAAGGTATTTTTTTTATGCTACAGCTGTGGTTCCCTTGACTGACTGTTGCCATGAGCTGCTACCTATCCAATTTGTGATTGACCCAGGGGAAGACTTTGTGTGGGGACAAGATGACCAAAACCCAATAATTGTACAGAAGCTCACCATAACTAATCATGATCAAGTTGGACTCCTCAATGAATATCTTGATGTAACCCAGGTTAGATTTTTTGGTATACCCAGTAAGGATACCTTACAGTTTTACTATAACTATTAACTAATATATATATATATATATATAATATATTTTTTTTTTTTTTTTTTTTTTCTGAGCTTAAACTCAAGTGTTTGTTTAGGCAAGTGTTTAGCTCTTCCTTGGGCACTAATGAAACTGCATAGAATATAAATATAGATTCTTTATGAAAATGGTGAGTCCTCTGAGGTATTGCAATAAACTATAATAGTACATTTATACTAACATTTCACCTCAAAAGACACCTTGACAAGAAACTCGTCCTTCTCAGTGTTAGGGGCCAGTGTTATACAAGTCATACATACATAGGGCCAGAGTTACACAAACCATACAAGTTTTGTTAAGTCATACAGAAACAAGTTTTAAAAAATAGTTTATAGATTAACAACTATAGATTAGGAAGGGGGGGGGGGGAAGCAAAGGAGAGAAGGGGGAATGTGGAGAGAGGTGGATGGAGATGATGGTGATGGGGAATAGAGAGGAGGGATTGGAGAAGAGGTACCTGAGCATGGCTGTGTGCACTTCAGTTAATGTTGCAATATATACAATACGTTACATATCAATTTAAATATCATTAATAATAAATATTTTAACTTGCACTTTCAAGCATTGGTCACTTTTCCTTGGCAGGTGCCAATCCCACCAGGTTATCTTGAGGCTTGTCAGGCAGTGGACGAAGCCGACTCACCTGAGAATTATCACCCAGAGATTGAGAAAAAATCTTCAGAGTCAAGTTTTGACTCTGATGAAGGCCCTCCATTCATAGATGGAGCAAGTGGGATTTTTGCAAGTAAAAGCAAGGCCTCTAAGCAGCTACAAACGGTTGCAAAGCAATTTGGAAGTATTGGTAAGACAATGTCAAAAAAGATTAAAAAGAATTTTGGTACTTTGTCAAAACTGGGTCGGACTGGGTCATTTAAGAAAAAAGACGAATATATAAAAACTTGCAGTGTGACAAAAAATGGCCGCATGCTGAAAGTTTCCACACATCAGAATTACATTTTAGCAGCTATGATTCACACTGAAAAGCGCCATGCATACCAAGAAGAAATGGTGCGCAACTATCTCAATACTGCACGTCGTAGGTTTGAAAAGGATGCAGAATTGAAGAAGAGACAAGAGGAGGAGATAAAGCAATTAAAACTAGAACAGTTGGAGCATCAATCTGAAATGGAAGGCCCTGTGCAGTGTATTAATCCTGGCTGCAACATGTATGGCACAGCACTTACATCTTACATGTGCTCATCGTGCTTTTCCAAGCAAAAAGAGCAAGAGCAAAAGTACAAGCGACAGACAACAGGCAATCTAAATTCCCCCAAATCAACACATTTCCGGGCTGATGGGCCACAGTATGGGGCTGGGAAGTCCAAATTTTATGCTGAGCTGGATGCTGCATCAGCATCAGATGCATCAAAAATTCCAGTTATCCAACCTTTGTCCTCTAAAAAAGATGGTACATTATATTTATCTAATTCTACTTTCTACAGTGATAGTTCTACAGTTCCTAGCTATAACATTGCTAAATCTCAGTCTGCTGGTCCAACCAATGTTAGCTCTGTATGCACCAATACTCATTCAGTGGAACCAGATTTGCCCTTGCAGCTTTCACCTGCTACTGTCATAACAACCACAATGGGCTGCCAGAGCTCAGAAACCTTTACACCTGTTGCTATAGATGATGTGAATGTCAGTGTCCGAGGAGAGGACAGGTCTGACAGTCCATCACAGCCTTGTCTAACACGAGACTGTAAGTTTTATGGAAGTTGTTCAACCGGTGGATATTGCTCTCGGTGTTACCAGGAAAATAACAGCAAAGGTCACAAAAATGTGATGGTGCAGCAGATAAAGTCTGTCCAACTATAGGCTTTCGCCACTTAATGTCGTGTGCTTTAATTTAACATTGAATGTTTATTGTTTTGACAGTTTTGGTGTTTAACCCCCATTTATAGAATTGTTTAGGTATATTTTATCTAGTCATAGTGCCATAATTATTGAGAGTTCTGTTAAATGTTTAACCCAGTGATGTTTTTAGTAAAAGTGAAAATGCACTTACCTTAACATTTGTTGAGGATAGATGTGCCTTTGATACATAAAGATGCAGTAACAATTTCCTCAGATTAGCAGGGAGTGTGGAATGATAGAAAATACCAAGGTTCTTGTGGTAATAAAAAGGAAAATAGTGTACAGAACAGTGGTAATTGGGTCAAGGTGCCTAGTTTCAGTGGTACTGAAATCTTAAAGAAGAAGCCCATCATAGATGGATACTGTATTGTGATTTTTAGAAAGTTGAGCAAAAATAATTATCTCATTTGGGATTGAATGTGTTGTGCATTGTTACAACATTTTGTTTTCATCAGGTAGCAAATTAAAATGAATTGCCATACTGGTATGGTATTGTAAATGTGCATATACAAAGGTATGTTAATTCTGCATTAAATTTCATCTCTACATAAGATTAGTAGTAATTGGAATTATTCGCTAGAAGCAGCAGCTCATGTTTAACATGAGTTTTAGTACTTTATATACTCTACATATTACATTTTGACAGCATATTATTTTTTCCAACATTTCATTTTATTTGCATTTTACTTTTAAAATAAGGTTATGAGTATTGATTTATTATCAATAAATGGAAAATTCTTAATTTGTTAAATGACCATTTGAAAAAGAAATTTATCTTTTCAGTAAGGTACTACGTATATATGTTATATTATTAATTTTCTTAAATATGTTAATCTTCTTGCAACCCATTTACCATACCCATTCCTCTCTCTATTTTATGTTAAGGATATACACCCTAACCTACTTGAAAATGTTAATAATTTAAGATATGTAATTAAGATAGCATGGTAAAATGAGAAGGCATATCCACAGTTGTTGGTGAAGTCTCATTTGAATTTGTGTAACCTGCATGACATCCATTATTGTTGTGTATTTTACAAGGGTATACATACATTTATACATTTCACCAACAAGTGCTGTAATAACACTAGCAAATTCTCAAGTGACAGCTAAAAACATTGATTGCATTTGATGAATTTTGACTGTCAAATATAACTGCTATTATATTTTACAGGACAGCATGAAATCATGTCCAGTTATTAATATCTTGAGATAGTGAGGAACACTACAAATGGTCATTAATGGGCTTAACGGCAGCAAAGGCAGGCGTTTGGGACGAGAGGATCCTAACCAAGAGAGGAATGGGTTGATGCAAATTAATCTGGTGCACTATTACTACCTCCAGTTGAATGTCATTTAGGTTTATAAAGGTATATTTTGTATTAACATTGATTATCAACTGTGGTTTTTTAAAGAATTAGTTTGCATATCAAGAATTATGTGTGTGTGTGTGTGCATATTTTCAATTGTTAATGATTGGTATTACAGTCCTTTGGATTTGGTGATGTGAGTGTAAAATATATATATATATATTTTCTTACTGTATTGTGCTGCCTAAAGTGAATATAATATTAAGGCAGGCATCTCAGTAGCTTAGATGTATGCAATTGCAATTGGTAGGCATACATGTAATGGACTATTGCATCTTGTCTCACTAATTTTCTTCACCATGTAGATTCTTTGAGAGAATTTTAGCAAATGCCCAAGCAATCTTTCATTATATGATACAATACCGTATGTGTGTGTATATAAATATATGCATGTGTAGTTACAAGATGAGAGCTATGCTCATGGTGTCCCATCTTCCCAGCACTCTGTCATATAACGCTTTGACATTTCTGACGGTTTTGGCCTCCACCACATTCTCACCCAACTTGTTTTAACCGTCTACCACTTTGTTTGCGAAAGTGAATTTTCTTATATTTCTTCGGCATCTTTGTTTAGTTAGTTTAATTCTATGACCTCTTGTTCTTGAAGTTCCAGGTCTCAGGAAATCTTACCTATCAATTTTATCAATTCCTGTTAATACTTTGTACGTAATGATCATTTCGCCTCTTTTTCTTCTATCCTCTAGTTTTGGCATATTTAATGCCTCTCCTCGTAGCTCTTGTCCTTCAGTGTGTAAGTGTGTGTGTGTGTGTGTATGTACGTATGTGTATATATATATATATATATATATATAATATATATATATATATATATATATATATATATATATATATATATATATATATATATATATATATATATATATATGTGTCGTACCTAGTAGCCAGAACGCACTTCTCAGCCTACTATGCAAGGCCCGATTTGCCTAATAAGCCAAGTTTTCATGAATTAATTGTTTTTCGACTACCTAACCAACCTAACCTAACCTAACCTAGCTTTTTTTGGCTACCTAACCTAACCTTACCTATAAATATAGGTTAGGTTAGGTTAGGTAGGGTTGGTTAGGTTTGGTCATATATCTACGTTAATTTTAACTCCAATAAAAAAAATTGACCTCATACATAGAGAAAAGGGTTGCTTTATCATTTCATAAGAAAAAAATTATAGTAAATATATTAATTCAGGAAAACTTGGCTTATTAGGCAAATCGGGCCTTGAATAGTAGGCTGAAAAGTGAGTTCTGGCTACTAGGTACGACATATATATATATATATATATATATATATATATAATAAAATTGAACATAATAGCCTAAGTTGCCTAACAAGCCAAATTTCCATAAATATTTCCATTTAAAAAAAAAGTTAGCGTTTATATTGATAGAGCTTTAAATTTTAACTTACGTACATGATATGTAATTTTTTGTATTTGTGCCAAAAGTAACTTAGCAACCTATAAAGTTAGTTATTAATGTTGCCAATATACAGTACTCTGCTTACTTAAAATCTGACTATTTTTGCAAAGATATAAAAAATGGTTTATTTTAAAGGTAAAATGGACCTTGATTAGTGCACTTCTGGCTATTAGGAACTACATACATACATGTGCATATATTCATGCATGTACATATTCAAGTACTGGTATATACATGCCAGAATAATCACAAAACATGTGATTCAGTTATGCATAAGTCTCTGCATAGGAAAATTAAACAAAATTAATTCAAGCACTTTTGTAATTAAATACATTTTCAAATAAAATGTATTGAATCATGAAAGTGCTCAGATTAATTTAATTTGTTCTGTGTGCATATATACATACATATACTGTATTTGATGTCATTGTATATAATGATTTATACTATTTGAAGGTGCAGGTGAACATTCTAGCCTATGTAACTCCTGAACCCTGATGTGGCAGTTAAGAATAATTTCTGCCCTGATCTGTGCAGAATGATGTACTGTACAGTACTGTATTTTTAGCAAAGGTTTTATGCACTCAATGCTGACTGCCTGACTGTCACGGTAACATTTTCTGTGGCAGCCCATTTGTCGAGTTTGTATTTCATTCATTAGCAATTGTATGTAGGTTAGTTTTGATATCGCAGGTAACTGTATTTTCAAATACAGCTTTCTTCCATTTCATAAACCTGGTAAATATTTTTAAATAGAAGGAGTGTACAGCTCATTTTTGTACAAAGTATTTATTTTCACCTGTAAAGCACGGATTTATGTCATGTAAATAACTTCTTACTTTGAATAAGTAGAATTTGTACAAATGTCCTTCTGTTAAGGTGATCATCCAACAATATGAAAGCTATGTAGTTTTAGTTACATGCACCGCATTGTGTGTCAATATTTCTGTGGAGGCAATGCATCTGATTAATAGGGAAAACATTGTAGCTAAACAAAGAAACTGAAGGGAATAGTGTACTCATTGCCCACAACTACTAGGTTTGGTAATTAAGAGGTGTCTAGATATCAGTTACATAAAAGTACACTCCCGGTTGTACACAAAGGGATCTAATATGGACCACATCTATGCGAGGTAAAAATTTAGACCATTTATATGTTGACCGTGATCGTGATCAGTTGTATGTAAGTTTACATAGCAATCTGATTTGTTTGTACAAAAAATATCATGTTTAAAAAAAATCATTACAAATGCTTTAACCCTTGTGCTGCTCTGGGCTTTAAATGTATAAATTGTAATGTATGTTGATTTTAATTTAAAGCTTAAACCTGAATGCTTATTAATTAGCAGTAATTTAACCATATTCATAAAATAACAACTGAATATTCAATTTTGGAGTTACCAATTAGTCTGTGCTTTTGATCTTAGAAGGGTATACTAAGTGCATTATCTTGCCTTCCTTGGTGTTCTGTGAACATATTTAATACATAAAAGTTCCTGAGCAGTATTCTCAATTGCCAGGAGGCCACCAACAAAGAGTTCTCTTTATTAAAAGGATAAGCTGGCTATATGCTAGATTATCAAGAAGGATGAGAGCCAGTCAGTCATTGTTCCTAGGCAATGAGTTATTATTGAGACTATCAAGAAACTGGAACATGCTGTGAGGAAGACGATAATTGAGAAGAATTTATCATGTGTGAATTAATACAGTGATCAATACTTGTATGCTTTGAACGTAAACATAAGGAAATACATTATAGTAAATGTAACTGTAGAAGGTCTGTTGGCCCATGTTTGGCAGACAAAGCTTCCTCATGTACAGTATATATCTAACCTTCTTTTGAAACAATCTGGTGATCTTTCTGTTTATCTCTTGGTCAGAGACTAGGCTCAGGGGGCATATGTTCCTCAAAAGTGCCTCTAGGTAACCCTCAAGGTAAAATGCATACACGTACTATATGTAACAGGAATGATTCAGCATTTTCTCTCCTTTTTCTTATGCATCAGTGTGTCTATCAAGTTAAATTTAGATTCAGGTTTGAGCAGCAATATTTGCAAATTTGCCGATGATACAAAAATCGAGAGAGTAATAAACACGGAAAAAGACTCCCTATCACTTTAAGACGATCTAAATAAGGTTTTGAAATGGTCAAAAGATTAGCAGATGCAGTTTAATGCTGACAAATGTAAGGTTTTGAGGCTAGATAATGATATTAGAGTTAAAAGATATGAGCTAGATGGTGTTGAGATTGGGAAAGAGATCTGGAAGGCACGATTAGTAAGAATTTAAAACAAAAACAAAAATCAATGCATAAATGTTGATACTAAGGCAAATAGGACACTGGGATTTATTAATCAAAGCATTAGTAATAAGACACTTACAGGTAGTGTTGTTCTCCAGCTATGTCTTGCTCTGGTTAGTGTCCCATCTCTCATTAAGGTATTCCTTATTCCGACTTACCCGGTTATCCATTCCTCCATCCTTACCCGTTGGCAGGCTTGTTGGTCGTCTGTTACTGGTAACAAACTGCATACTCTTAAAAGTTGTGTGTCCTCGTGGCTGTCCTCCTACCACCGTAATTGGCGGTGGGAAACGGCTCTGGTGAGTTTGTGTATTGGCCATACTCACTTAACTCATGGTCACTTGATGGAGCGCCACCCTGCTCCTTATTGTCCTAATTGCATTGTCCCTCTTACGGTCGTGCATATCCTTGTTGAATGTTCTGACTTCCGGGACGAGCGTGTGTCTTGTTTTCCGACCGTCCCCCGCGGTCGCTTGTCTCGATAGTATTCTTGGTGACTCGGATACTTTAGATATCGTTCGCCTTGTGCGTTTCTGTTCTCATATTGGCATCCTTGGTGATATTTAGCGCCCTCTGATTATCCCGCACATTTGATGGTGCTACATAGCCTTCCCAGTTTGGTGCCTTCTTTTGATAATTACTTACTTGCTCTGGTTAGGCCCCATTTAAATTATGCAGTTCAGTTTTGGTCGCCATACTATAGAAAGGATATAAATTCACTAGAATGCATCCAGCATAGGATGAAAAAGTTAATCCCCCCAAATTAGAAACCTGTCATGTGAAGAAAGATTAACAAAGCTTTAATTACATTTTCTAGAAAGGCGAAGAATTAGGGGTGACATGATAGAGGTGTACAAGTGGATGAATGGACATAATAAAGGGGATACTAATAGGGTATTAAAAGTATGAACACAAGACAGAACACAAAACAATGGGTATAAATTGTATAAGTTTAAATTTAGGAAAGGCCTGGATCGGTAACAGGGCTGTTTTGTGGAACCAATTACCGCGTAACGTGCTGGAGGTGGTCTCATGATTGTTTCAAACGTGGGTTGGACATGTATATGAGAGGGAGTGGATAGTTATAAATAGGAGCCACCTCGTATGGGCCAGTAGGCCTTCTGCAGTTACCTTTATTCTTACATTCTTATGTTCCTCTTTTATGCACAGGCTTTTCTCTCTGTGCACACCTGCAATGTGTTCCTTTGTATTGTGCCTACCTTACCTCATAGAGATTCCACTTGTTAAATTTTGTTAAAGCCTAACCTGTATGGTGAAGGCCATACAAAATCAACTGAAATCCTTAAACATTTTGACTGCAAATCATGTGCTACTGTTTTGTTTGCAAATGGGTCAAGATATGCTGATGTTGGCTTCTCTATTTTTTTTTTTTTTTTTTTTTAGATTAAGCCTTTATGTGGATTTCCTGTCCCAAAGATGACTATTTTTATGGTTTATCATTATGCCATTTTATGTGCTCTTAAGACAATTATTTTCCATGCGCCAACATTCGTTTGCTATTGTGGCTGACTGACTGTTCTCTAATGACCCTGGAATGTTTTAACCCTTCACATCCCATGGTGATTGAAATCCAACATTGGCTGTTTCTTATCTTTAGCACATACAAGACAAAAATTCTGCTAGGTTCTCAGCTATTTTAGTCCTCTAATGGCTTTGCGGATTCTACCGCTAAAGAGACTGCTTGTGCCTGTATCATCTTCTAGACGTTGATTCCTTTCTCATATTTCTGCCAAGTCATAACACATTCCGTAACTATTAGAGAGAGATGGTGAGGTGGTTAGATGGATTACATATTGACCACACACATGATTAACTTACTGGTATTTATCTAGAGCTATGATGAATTGTCACAGCTCTAGATAAGATCTACCACAGACATCTTCCCTAATCTGCCTAATGTAACATTCAAAGCAAAGTTTGAGGGAAATAATAACACTTTTCTTTACGTTGGAGGCATAAGCAGTTAGAAAATAACACTTGCTACCTATTTTGTTACATAGTGTTATTTACTTTATTGTACACAACGTATCGTATTATAATTTTCGTAAGTACAATGTTCTTAGCCCTGGCACGCATTATTTACATCCACAAACAACCGGGAGTATGCTGTACATAAGATATATTTTACTCCTTGTAAACTGATGGCTTTACCTGTTGTTATTACAGTATGGTACTTCCTTATTGTTTGTATTTTGTACATGTAGGTGGCAATTCATTGATAACTAGAACCTTGTAACTTTTTTTAATATTCTACATAAATCAAGAATAGGTTTTCTTTCTCACATTTTTGCTTTCAGCTGCTGATATTGAATTTTGATATTTAGGTTAAAGATTATCAGTTGGCATTGAGATTTATCAATTACCAGCATTTAGTAAAAAATTGTGGCTGCTATAGATATGATCAACATATACAATTTATTTATTTATATACAAGAAGGTACATTGGGTTTGTGAAGATACATAGCATGGTGTTAACATTCTTGTAAAGTCACTAGTACGCGCAGCATTTCGGGCAGGTCCGTAATCTAACATAACAATACATACATATTGTATATATACACTCTACAATAGAGTGTAGGTGAAACTGAAAGGAATTTAAAGTACTGAGATATAGTCCGATTGTTTTATTTCTTGTCATTTTCAAAGCAAAAAATGAAATTGTAAAATTTAGAGTTGCCCCTGAAATTTTGATGGGACTGCCAGTACAGCTAAAATTTAACAAACAGTTGCCCTTTACCGAGTAGGAGCTAAGCCATCATGATTATCCTAATCTGTAGTTACTAATTAGTTGGCAAATTAAATTATTATTTTTGTATTTGAAGTATCTAAAAAGAGTACATAATAATTTTTGTGCTTACTATATATTTTTTTATATATTTACAAAATTACTGTATATAATATCAAATGTCATGGAATTTTTTTTATTAGAATCTGTAATTGGATTGCCACATCATGAACAATATAAATTGTTTAGTAGTGTGTATTTTTAAGATGAGCTGTGTGGTAAATTGTTTTGTTCCTAGGCTTATCAGAAGCCAGACAGAAATCCTCTGACTCAGAGGATTTAACTCATCGACTCAGAAGTGTATATGACTATAAAATGAAGAATGTAAATAAGTTAGGGGGAATTTAAATGACGACGAGAATACTGTATCGAGTGTTGACGAGAATATTCGATATTGACGATATTGGATATTGATAGTGGTATCGAATGCTGATGAGTGTGTTTGATGTTGATGAGTACTAAATAAATGATGGTGTCAAAAGTGCATGGATATTTATTCTTTCATGAAGAAAGAGCTATTAAAGTAGCTATGGTGCCTCATACAATATCATTACCCTGTTTCCTACTTTCATGAGGGTCAATTTCTACTGTTAATAATATCAAAATGGTACAATAATTGGCAGTTTAAATTATAAGTATTTTTACTTTGCTAAACATTAATGCATCACAGATCACCAACTTATTTTAAATTACCTACTTAAAATTAACTATTAGATTAAGAACCTACCCAAAATTCTATGCGTGTTAGTGGCTTTACAAGAATGTATAAATATCAATGCTTTGTACTTTCATAAACACAGTGTACCTTCTTTGTGTGTGTGTGTGTGTGTGTGTGTGTGTATGTATGTATGTATGTATGCATACATAAACACAGTATGTAAATAAATAAATAAATTAGAAAAGCAAGCTGTTTTTTTAATTTTTTTATTTTTTTATTTTTTATTTATACATCTTGTAAAGCCACTAGCATGCATAGCATTTCGGGCAAGTTCCTAATCCTAATTTTCCCCAGAATACGACTTGCCAAATCGTTTAATAACCAGGTACATTCACTGCTGGGTGAACAGAGGCTACAGTTAAAGATTGGCTCCCAGTCAATCCTCCCCGACCAGGATACAAACCCAGGCCAAAGTGTTCGCGAAGCGCTGGGCGAGTGCTTTACCACTGTGCCACGGGACTGTAATAAGAATAAGGATGCACGTTCTTGACTAGTAGTCTGCTACCTGTGACAAAAACTTTTTGATGCCAACATCATAAGGTTAGACTAAAAGTCTGCAACTTTTCAAATGTATTATAAGTTAAAATCTGAAAGATATCTTAAGATGAAATTTAATAATAATCATAACTTTTCTTGTGTGTGCATGCATCTTAGAAAAATGGCAGGAAAATATTTATCATTAAATATAAGGTTCTAAATGTTATATTTTATTGTTTTATGTTTTCAGGTACAGTGTGTGTATGGTGTTTAAACTATAAAATATTGCAAGGGTATATGCAGAGAAAGATGCATTATGGGTAAAAAAATTAAGTGCCTGACAACAGGTGCCATGGGAAGCCAAGCACTGCCAGTTACCCCCAAAATATTTTTAAACTAATAAGAATAAGCGTACCAAAACAGGATACTACAGTACCTTGCATATTAATATTGGATGTTAATGCTTAATGGTTCCCAAGAAATAGAGGGATAGTCTGTGCCAGTCTTTGGCAATAAGGAAAACAATCCAGTTCTATTTTACAAAGGTGAAACATCATTAAAGAATACAGCATTCTACCGTGTTCATTAATTTCAGATCTTATTGCTCAGTTGTTGGTACTCTATAAGTATCAACTTACAGAATAAGTTGGTACTTATACAACTTTATAGTTGTAAGTTAGAGTAAGCAAACAATAAGCTTGATCACACTAGGGGTCGTGCATTTGGATTTTAGATCGACGGGTACCAAGTACAGTACTGTATGTTGTTATCGGAGTACATGTATTGTGTAGTGGTGTTTCAATGAAGATGGATATACTGTAATGTTTAAAATAATATACTATACGTGTTTATAACGGTGAAAGTTCATTACAAATGGATGGTATACAAACCTGATTAGCATCTTCACTGCAGCTACCTAAATATTTTGGTTAATATCTCAGTAGGTTTCACAATTGTAAATTACATTATGATTTCATTTTATAGATAAACATGAACATGATGAGTCACAATAACATGGCTGAAGACATGATGACCAAACCACATATCAGAAAATGAAGAAATGACAACATTTTGGTCCATCCTGGACCATTGTCATGTTACACTCAATAATAATCCAGGACGGACCAAAATGTCGTCGTTTCTTAATCTTCTGATGTGTGGTTTGGTCATTATAGATAAACATCTCTTTCCAGTCATAACATAGTTTTATCCAAAAGTTGACAATGATTTCTTGGCAGTCCAAAGACTAGCAACATTACCCTAGCATTTGGCATCAGAACCAGAATTTGTCAGTATGGGCCAGCTTTGTTAATTATCAGGCCACCAATCATGGTTTGGATGGCTTCCTTTAGTTTATATTCAGTAAGTTCACCAGTGTTCTTTTAAGTCATATGTCTTATGAAAATCCTTGGAGAATCTGATTCCTTTGACAATACTCACCTTATGTCTTGTTCTTGTACTGGCATCCTGAATGATATTTAGGAATTTTGTAATATTCTGTGACAGGTGGAGCTAAATGGTCTTCCAGGCTTGGCACTTTATTTTGATAATTAATTACTCTTGAATGGGCAACAAAGATAAAATGTCACTTTAAATTGTAATTTTTCAACAATTGATGAGAGATTACAGGTACATTTTTGTTTTGTATTTGATAACTGTTTTCAATCAAAATTGTAAAAGAGTTATTTTCGTTTTCTTTGTAACAAATATTTGTCTTCATTTGTGATGTATATTAGGAGTATCAGATTCCTTGTTTAAAATAAGGTTCAAGAAATATGAAGGAGCTTTAGTATTAGATATGTGATATTAGAATTAAAATCATGTTCAATGTCATAATTTCTTATTCATTTATGAGACTAATAGGATTTAATCATAGCTTCATAATGTTTTACCCACCTTATATATGGTGTGTACATTCCCTTTGTGGTTGTGTTGATGTGGTGAAAAGTCAAGCTGTGTTAGGGGCTAATGAAATACAGTATTGTGAAGCTCGTATGTCTTGGAGTGTAGGTTATGTATAAATTATGTATATTAAATATACTGTGTAGAAAAGTTTTAACACATATTTATAAATTCTTTTGTTATGAGAACTTTTGAAACTGTTCTGAATTAGACACCATGAGAATTCTGTCATGAATACAAATGAATAAACTCCAAATTCAATGAGAGACTTGGATCCTCTCTGGATTGGCAAGGAAAAGTAAAACTAAAATTGGGTAAAAAGTTTAGAGAAAATGTTATTTAATTATTTTGTGATAGGAACCCCTTACTAGTTCCCCCAAAGCTTATGTATTGGAATAGCCAAATATTTGAATCACAGCTGGCCTCAGAACCCTAGTAGCCAGGATCAGAATCTGGTTCTACAAGGCAAGGAGAGCTTGAGCATCAGAGATTTTCCCAAATCAAGGAAAACCTACCAGAAAGATAGGTGAAACAGAACAATCTAATGTTTAAAGAAAAGACGCCAGCCTTGAAACAAACAAGGAAAATGATCATTGCAGTTGGTGAACAGCCCTAACCTTGATACTTGCCTGCATGGTGGCTATCCCCTGGAACATCAGTTGTACAAGGGATCATTGGTCTGTTTTTGCTCCCTTTGTTTCACAATTGTGTTTTGTACCATCCACATTGCATGTTTCCAAACTTGTGATTTGCTATGCATATGAGCCACGATTCTTTTTCCTTACTCCATCTAAGATTTCTACTCTGAGGGGGTTTCAGAGTCCTGTCTGAGTCAGTTCCTCTTGAGCTGTCTTGCTTCTGGTTAGCATATGGGACTTGCTTGCTAGTATCCATTGCCTCCATGAGGTCTGTTTACCTCATCTTTACCGATAGCCTCCCCAATTGATTCAGTGCTGCACTTTGGTGCTTGCAGGTTTCCAAGATGTGACTTTGTTTTTTAATGTTTTTGAACATTTGTGTTGCCTCAGTAATTATGTCTTATGTATTTAGGAACTTTTTTTACCATTTAGTGTGCTGTTTGTCAGTGATGGACTAAACTGACTGAACCGTCCTCTCTGGCAGCAGCTTATCAGGCTGCAGCATTGTTGGAAGATTATAATTTGCTTTCTCTTCTAACCTGACCAAGTAAGCCGGAAGACTCAGACAGAAAACGGGACAGTACATCACTCTCATGAGCTCATTTCATTTCAAATTACAGTACAGTACGTCCATTTTTGGCCATAGCGTGCATATGAGCGAAAGGTGAAGTAATTTTTAAAAGGATGGGTTGCTCTACTACTCAATGTCATTCACAGTTTGTTGCACAATGGTGTGCTTGTGGTGACTCCATTCTTGTGGAGTGTCTTGCTTTTTATTCCTATGAGAAAGATATCCTGGGCACCCTGATAGTCTGAAACTGTCTGCTCTCAACCACTACATATCTTGTCACAGATTCCAGATGACCACTTTATTCTAGGTTTGCCAGGTGATTTTGAGTGACTCTTGGCTCATTTCATTGGAACTTCTAAGCACCCATTGGCATGTTTCACCCATAAACCTCAGCACCCACTAATTTTTAGGAATTGGGTTCAGAGTGGAGCACTCATACCACTTTTGAACTTTGCTCTATGGTCTGAACCTGGCTCCCAGGTCTGATATACCTGGATGGCCTCTTTTAATGCTGCACTTTACTGCTTCATTCACTGGGGTATCTATTCACCAATGCAGAGACCATACAGTGTACATCTTTTTTCACCTGGGGTGGATTTTGAGTAATTTTCCTCTTCAGGTTTTTTAGGGTTCTGTTCCATACTGCCCTCCTCCGTCACTCGAGCTGTTCAAAGGAATCAAACCTCAGTTTGTCTCCTTGCCTTCAGAGGGCTGCCCCCCTCCTTCCCCACCCAGTGGTCCATTGTCTCAATGGACAATGGATTCTGAAGATAGCCTTACTTCTGGCTTCTCAGAATATTTATAATGTGCAGTGAGATCCATATTGTAGGCACATTGAACATTCTAGTGGATGGCTTCCCCCATTTTCTCTTGAGTTCGACAGAATGGGCAGTGAACAGAGCTGCTTCCTTCTGTCTTTGCAAGACTTCAGCCATCAATATCCACAGGTGGATCTGATGACCAAACCACACATCAGGAAACTGAAGAAATGGCGTCATTTTCTCGCTTTCCTGATGTGTGGTTTGATCATCATATCTTCAGCTATGTTATTGTGACCCATCGTCTGCACAGGTGGATCTAATTGCCTCCACATGAAAATGGCAGCTACTGGACCAATTAGCTCAGTTTCCAAATTGCAAGGCTTTCTCAGTGGACATGTTTCACCTGAGCTAGGGTCAGTGGTCTTGCATTTACCCTTTCCTTCCAGTTCAGCTGCTTCATTCCTGTGCTTGCCAGGCTGGAGACCTTTGTAGGCAGCATCCTTCTGGGTCCCATGTACTGATTCCCACCCCCCTCTCTTCCCATGCCCCTTCTTTCTTGAGGCTCCACCCCTGTCAGAGGATTGACAGCATGATCTGTCTGGATGATCTGAAGCTTTCTGTTGATCTTTGCACATGGAGATTTTAGGCCTTGTGTACCATTGGTTATGAGAGTCACATGGCAGGCCTGTTGGTATTCATGTTCGCATCATCTCCTCGAGGCAGCAGTATGAACTGACTTGGTAGGCCTTAATACCTTACATGATTTGTTTTGTCTAACATTTCTGGTGTTTTTTTCGATTTTGAGTAGATCTCTGATGCTCGAGCTCACCTTGCTTCATAGGAAAACCAGAATCCTGATTCTAGCTCACAATTCGTCAGTGAGGGACTCAACAGGCCTGGTGCAATTCCAAGACTTTGCGAGTACTAATGTGTAAGCTCCAAGGAGCTACTAAAGGCTCCTGAAAAGGGTGTTTCAATACAGTCAGCACTTAATTTTTGTTGTAGTATTTTAATTATGTTGAAATGTTATTAAAATTATTTATTTTAATAAAAACTTACAGGATCTATCCATATTTTAACTGCTGGCATTTTACCAACTCAATTTACTAATTAAAGTTTGGATCAATGCACAAGATCACCTAATCAATGTTGGGTGTTGCATTGTGGCCCACAGGGCAGAAATTGTATTGTGTGTGTTGAAAATTTTTCCACTATTCAAGATTTCCATGTACAGTATTTCATTGTATCATCTGCAGCAATAGACCTGTTGAATTTAAGAATTTCATTTAATCTCATTTATAGACATGAAATAAACATCTTTAGAAATATATATTTTGTTTACAAGTGCAATATATAAATTGCAAAATATCATGTAATGTATTACATTTATATTTTTTTATATCTGATCATAATTAGTATTTCAAAGTAAAATTTTGATATATGGTTATATGGATCTTTTTTTATAAGTTTTTACGTTAATGATAATTGTTGCTTTTTTTCGTGTAAATTTTTCTCTTGAATATTAGCTAATGCACATGGGAAACTAGTTGTGCTCTTAGTAAAGTTAAATATAATAAATTCGTAGCTTTGCTATGAAAATATTTATTTACTTCTCTGAGCCAAGGCCTGGACTTTGATGCTTCCTGAGCCAGCATTCAATTCGCCCGTGTCAGTTTCATCAACCTTGCTCTCTCCCACTGTGGTATGGATCTTTGCAAATTGTTTTGACAAATTAGGAAAAATAAACAGTGGTAAGTCTAAGATATTGGTAAGCCATCACCAAGGGACCAGCTCGGTGGGGTAGCAAAGAGAGAGAGCGAACAATACCCTCAATGCCCTCCTGCAAATGATAATCTGAAACACAAGGCATGCCAGTTATTGTTCTGCTGACTACTAATTAAAAAATTAAGTCATCCCTGTTACCACCAGGAGGCAGCACTCATTATTATAAGTGTCACTAGAGTCAGCAACTGTCATGTTGTGCCTGGTGCCCACCTATCACTGTCTTTAGCTCTGTGGTTGCAAATAAATGTACTATTTTTTGCCTCCGCATGTATACTAGTCATTTGTATGCACTATTTATATCTGCTATGGCTGCAGTTTGAGGTTACTTTCACTAGTGCTGTTTGACAAAGACCCTCGCCTCCAAAGATTACTTTTCTGAACTTTTTTTAGTGATGCATTTTAGTGTAATTCAGTTGCACAACTATCCTAGTTGTGCTTTTGGACTTTTTGTTTTGGACTTTAACCTTGGTGCTGGGCTTTCCTATGGAGAAAATTGTTTACGTTCACTTGGAGAATTGTTTACAGTTCTCTACTCTGCAATGTGACTCGGCTCTTGTGAAATTTGTTTCTGGGTGTTGTGTGGCTTCTTTTCTAGAAGGGACCACCCAGTGGCTCCCTGACCTTAACTCTGGACTCTGGTAACCCTGACCTTAACCCTGGTAACAGTAAACCTTAGTCCAACACCAAGCCTCAAAATGGTAATAGATGTTGCAACCTGTCAGCAGCAGGGGTAATTTTGTTTATTAATTAGAAGCCATAAAAGAATTAATAGGCATATTTTGTTTGAGTATCACTTGACTCACCACTGTCATCCCTAATTAACTTAAAAAATTTGGAAAGACCCTTGTCATGATGGGGACCAGGTCAACAATACCTGGTAAGTGATCAAGTCCATGGTGGATCATACAGACTCTTGGATCATCCAAGGGAATAGCTCAAAAAGGACTTTTAATACCCACTTTTTTTTATTATTATTAATTCTTAGCACTAGTCAGATGTCTGTAAAAGAGGTTATTTGAAGGTGCCACAGGGTAGATTTGCAGTCAAATATAATTGTAAGGAGCATAGATGATTGAGCTTATTTCTTGAGTGTGTTATGAATAATGCTTTTCCTAATAGAATTTTATTTAGTAAAAGACCATCATTAATGACAAGTCTTGGCTGTTAATTTAATCAGTTACAACCTTGAATAAACAGTTACAACGCCTTGTAAGGAGAATTAGTCCACATGTTTAACCCATTGAGAACTTTACAATATCCTAAAGAACAAAATTTTGTATATGAAAACTTTTTGTGTATGAAGTTTTTTCTTATTTTAGCTGATTTCAGGGTATCATATATGCATTAATTGTGATGACTAGTTAAAAGTACTGCAGATAAGCCAGCAGTTGTGTTCTATATAATTAGCGACTTAAATGAATCTCCAAAAAAATAGATCTGTTCTTGTGTTGTGTAACCAATTATAATACTGTAATGTAAATTGTATACAAAGTTATATGCTTTTATTTATTGTGAGTAATGTTTGGTTTTGTAGTCGGGCCAGCGACGGACTGATTGTTCACGGTCAGTCATTTTGTGCTCTCGTTACATTTATTCTCATGTGAACTAAAACATTGATGTTTTAATTTATATGAATTGTTTATTCAAAATATCCTCAAGGATTTAAAATTGGAAGATGCTTATAATTCTTATATTCAATTTGGTATTAAGAGTACAAAATTTACTCAACATAGGTAAATTGTTGTACAGTACAGTATATCTGTACAGTATATCTTTATTCCAGAAATAAATAATCATTTATGCCTTATATTTATTAATGAACCAAATAACATGGCAAACCTTATCTTTTTTTTATAAAACAAAATATAAATTGAATTTCAATCAATTAGAAAAGTAATACTGTACTGTAGATGTTAATTTACAGTTTTTCCTCCAAGGAAGCTGTTTTGTAAATTAGTCCTTGACCCATGGACCACCTAGTCATGTACATGTAATTATGTTGTCTTCCAACTGTCTGTCCACCTTTTACTTGTTTTTAATTTATTTTAGGAAAGCTTGTATCTTGAATACTGGCCATCCTTTTAAGGGTCGGGTTGTGTCTTCACACCATGGGGGTTGGGGGGTGTTGGATCATGCTTCATAGCCTCCATTGTGATTGATATGAGGGGTCCCGCACTACAATGTGTCCTCCAAGGGATTAAATATGAGCCACATCATGCCTTGTAGCCTTAGTGTTAAAAAAAACTCCACTATACATTGTTGCACTTATCACTATTGTAGAGTTTTTATGAATACTCAATTGTGCACAACTCTACAGCCATCAATAATAATTTTGCTTGTGCCAGAACACCTGTTAGTTCTTTATATATGTGCACACCTGTAGAAGCACACTTAAGTGCATGGCATTATTTATATATCACTAGCATGAATTTAGAACACTAATACACATGCAGGTACACACACAGCACAGAGGTACGTGGGGGGGGAAACAATACTGCATGTCGATAACTACTTAACCCTGATTAAAGTGCCCACAAACACTATTTAATTTATTAACATTTCAATTTTGAGTTATCTTTCACATTTTAAAATTTTATATTGTAAATTTTTTATGCAATTTGTAAATTTATTAAGATTATGTACCTAATGCATGAAATACTGATAGCACGTGTTTTGCCAGTATTCATAGTCGGTTTATTTAATGTTTTGTTGTTTGGCTACAAGAGCTGGAAAGTGTAGCCATTTTCTTCAATAAATGGCAAATTATGTTAATTGATTTAATTTCCATCCCCTTTGAGTATCCAACATGAGGGGGGGGGGGGGGAGGGAAGGCAGGAAATGTAGGGTGAAAAATGTCACTATTGTTAGTTTAATTTTGGGGGCAAGATATTGTTTTTGCTTCAGAGGCACAGCAACAATTATGACTGTGTAGGGGCTGACTATAGTGCTTGGCGCACAAGACAATTGTTTAGGGTTTTAAGCTTAGAAGAGACTGCAGAATTCGTGCACACACTGTATTAAGCATGTTAATGGAGGACAAGTGCACACATTAAGATTTGCTATAGGTAACCAAATGTTGTATCCTTGTATCATTGACTAGTTCATAGACCTACTTTTGTACCACAATGGGTTCCTTGTGGTGGACCCCTTCACATGCACAGGTGTCACATGCATAAACCATTTCAGATAACAAGAGTGGGGCTGGTGGAGTTCCTCTCCTTGCTATCCCTGAGAACAGCAATGTGCGCTATTTGAAGCATCCTTTCCCCTCCTCCCATGTCCAAGGGGACAGCGTGTGTAACCCATGTCGCCAATTCTGACAGGTTGGTGTCCAGGCCTAGAAGAGAGTCTACACCAGTTTGGGCAAACTCTCATAGCATTGTTCAACCAGTTAAAAACAGGTTTATCTTCTAGGAACAGTACCTCATTCAACCCCTTACCCCTCCAATCCGTCCTCATACTATGCTGTTTAAAGTAGCGGCCGTCCCCTCCCCAGACGCGTTCATCAAGTTTAAGTTCATTAAAAATTGGTTTGTTCGTATATAGATTAATATTATACATCGAAATTCTATGTATAGTTAGGCATAGGTTAGGTTAAGTTCTGTTGGCAATTATTTATATTTGAAGTACGTGGGCGAAGCATTTATAGAATTGTGGTCCGAACAGACGTTAGCGAAACACTTATTCCTTAAGTGTTCGAACGTCATCAGTCGAGGCGTGTGTAAACCACTTTTCATTCACAAACAGGGTATGGCGGCTTGATTAACGAGCTTGGATCTTTGTATGCGTTGACGGGCTGCCCCCTCAGTTGCCCTGGCAAGTGAAGTCCCGTGACCCTTGGGTCGAACCATATTAACTTTATTGTATGGATATTTTTCCCATCTGGAAGTCTCAACCCACTTTCTCCTCCCCCTCCTCCCAGCTGACTAACTCTTATGGACACCCTGGTAAGGTATGGACTCTGCTAACTGACCTCCACGCTTTCCCTGGTCTCTCTTAAACCTCTTCCTCGAGTGCAACATTCCCTTTTCCGAACTATGGAGCCACATGCATTAAATGCTATATCAGCAGAAACAAAGGTAAACAATGTCCAAAAACCAGACAATCATCTCTCATCGGTCTTTGTCTTCCTCAGCCTTTGAGGAAGTCTCAAAATCGGCCATGATCTGTACAATCTAATATCGATGCTCTAAATTCATCATTTGGAAACCAACTATTGATCAAGTGTAAACTCCAATTAAATGGAGAATCATGTTTACTGGTAATTGTACTGTATCATAATTTAAAAAGATCAGGCCGATCACAGTAATTTATAGATAAAGTCCATTTGAATTTGTTTAGGAATTATCCTCATTGTTATGGTATTCATGTTATTGTCATGTTATTCTTCACATAACGGCAAAAAATTAACATTGCTGAAGTTACGTGCTGACCATGGATGAGCACATCAGGAACAGCTTAGTACAGTGACCACGTTTTCAACTTGGTCGACGATCCTGGGTTCGATTCTCTCGTATGGCAGAAATTTAATAAATTTCCTTTCACCCGATGCCTCTGTTCACCTAGCAGTAAATAGGCACCCTGGAGTCTGGCAACTGGTGTGTGTTGATCCCGGGAAAGGTCAATAGTTAGACTTTAGGGGGGGGGGAAGAGGTGAAGACCCTGAAATACGTAGGTGTATAATTATAACACAATAAGGACTTCCCGACCCTGACAACCGAAATCTTATCCAGCGTTGCAAAACCATGCCAGCGCTTCCCTACACAGGCACGTGATCAGGATTGACTAGCTATTGCATTGCGAAGACTAGATAAAGTGCTGCGAGGTACAAACATGACTGACTGGTGGTTACAGACCGCTTCCTCTGGTAACTATCCTTTTTGTCAATCTGTTCAAGGTTCAGTCTGGGTGATGCTAATGCTTTACGACCGCTGGGAGCATGTCCAGCCGCTTTATTTGTCCAGATACACTCTCCGCAAACTTTGGTAATTAATCCATGGTCATTTAGGCTATGATCGGGCCGTTCCTACTAGTAAGTTCGGTATTTCAGTCTAGGAAATGTGATCACTTAAGTATATCCGTATATTGTCACCAAGGCCTAGGCTACAAGACTGGTACACCACCAGTTTACGTTCCTCACGAGTTACTTTAAGTTATGGTTTTATGTCTTAGTTTATGTAAGTATTGTTAAATTATAATTCATTGTGCAGGAGTACAGGCAACCAGTGTGTGTATTCACACGGTATGATTATATCGAGGGTCCCCCGCCTCCCAAGGTCGAATTACTGACCCCGCCCAGGATGCAACCCCACAAGCTGAACTCCGGAGTGCCTACTTACTGCTAGGCGATATGAAATGTGCCCAACCATTTCTGTCCCGCCTGGGATTCGAACCCAGAATTCTCTATTGTGAGTAGACACTTTCTTCAAAAAGTAAGTTGTAACAAGGAGTAATTGTGTCAAGCTCGAGCCACAGTTCAGGGTTGAGAACAGATGCTCCCCCCCCCCCCTCCACAGGATTATAAACCCATGGAACCGCCTACCCGCCGAAGCCGTAAATGACAAGACTAAAGTTGGAGGGTAGAAATAGCCTAAGCTACTCTATTCCTTTGAGATGTATTTCTTGTCTCAACAAACATACTTGAACTTTAACTGTAAAGTTTTAAAATCTGGAAAAGATTAAAGGCAAATGGAAGGGGTGTGGGGGAGGGGTGGCTTATAGCTTCGACAAGCCGCCAGCTTTCTGTCCTCGTCGAGGTTACTAGAGTAGTGGCCCTCAGGTAAATCAGAACGAACCCAACTATTACAGCCATCATAATTTTTAATATGCATTGAACTTACACGTAAATTATCTTAATGGCACATCTCTTACATTAACCTGTAAGAGTAGTTACACCAATTACATTTTATCGTTCAAACAACCAAGTTAACTCTTATTATCGCTCAATGTACAAACTTAGTTTACAAATGAGTTATTGGCTCAAATTCTGGAGCTGTAGATACTTTTTATAAACAAAACTACAAACTTTTTAAATAGATTTAAAGTATGTGCTGTGACCTTTAGTTCTCATATTGCATCTGGTACATTAGTCTTGTCCAGAACCCTCCGGCGCCGCCTCGCCGCCAGCTGAACCCTCCTGCGCCACCTCGCCGCCAGCCGCACCGTCCGGCGCCACCTCGCCGCCAGCCGCACCGTCCGGCGCCACCTCGCCGCCAGCCGCACCGTCCGGCGTCACCTCGCCGCCAGCCGAACCCTCCGGCGCCACCTCGCCGCCAGCCGAACCCTCCGGCGCCACCTCGCCGCCAGCCGAACCCTCCGGCGCCACCTCGCCGCCAGCCATTCCGTCCGGCGCCACCTCGCCGCCAGCCATTCCGTCCGGCGCCACCTCGCCGCCAGCCGAACCCTCCGGCGCCACCTCGCCGCCAGCCGAACCCTCCGGCGCCGCCTCACCGCCAGCCGAACCCTCCGGCGCCGCCTCTCCACCAGCCGAACCCTCCGGCGCCGCCTCGCCGCCAGCCGCACCCTCCTGCGCCACCTCGCCGCCAGTCATTCCGTCCGGCACCACCTCGCCGCCAGTCATTCCGTCCGGCACCACCTCGCCGCCAGTCATTCCGTCCGGCACCACCTCGCCGCCAGTCATTCCGTCCGGCACCACCTCGCCGCCAGTCATTCCGTCCGGCACCACCTCGCCGCCAGTCATTCCGTCCGGCACCACCTCGCCGCCAGTCATTCCGTCCGGCACCACCTCGCCGCCAGCCGAACCCTCCGGCGCCACCTCGCCACCAGCCGAACCCTCCGGCACCACCTCGCCGACAGCCATTCCGTCCGGCACCACCTCGCCGACAGCCATTCCGTCCGGCACCACCTCGCCGACAGCCATTCCGTCCGGCACCACCTCGCCGACAGCCATTCCGTCCGGCACCACCTCGCCGACAGCCATTCCGTCCGGCACCACCTCGCCGACAGCCATTCCGTCCGGCACCACCTCGCCGACAGCCATTCCGTCCGGCACCACCTCGCCGACAGCCATTCCGTCCGGCACCACCTCGCCGACAGCCATTCCGTCCGGCACCACCTCGCCGACAGCCGATTCCTCCAAATATTTTTCTTTAAATGCTTTGTGTGTTCCAATGAGTTCCTCGATGAACGAGTTTTCACTTTCCTCGTGCACAGTTGAGCGGTATTCCAAGCTATCTGTCGTGCTTCCTGCCGAAGTCCCTGTCTGCTGGCAGAACCGTGTTTTAGTACTTTAAAAAATTTTTAACATTAAAAGTACATAAAAGTATATATCAACATTTGCACAAAAACCAAACGGGGGCTCAATTAGTTTATATTACCTAGCTGACAGGACTCAGGAAATTTAAAACTTAAAAATTTGAACCGTAAATTTTAAACAGTTAATCAAGTAAACTTCCGCCAATATCCAGTTGTAAATGTAAGTGTTCATCTTTTGCGTTATTGTAAATTTGCATAGACAATTTTAGAGTATAATTATAATAAAAAGGGGTCAACAACCGTGTACACAACCTTCCCTTACCGTGTAGTCTGGATCATCACTGGAGTCTTCGTCGTCCTCGCTGTTAAAGTAGTCTTCTAAAGGGCGGTTCAGCTGCTCTCTACTAAACATACTGCGGTAATACTCTTCTTCAGTCGACTCCTCCGAAGATTCTTCAGCAGGCTCTTGCCTTGTCCCCTGGGAGAACCTTACAAGTCTTATTCATAATTTTGTAATTATTATATAAAGCACAAGAAAGCCTTCATATTTAGTAAGTTTGGAAGCGTTCACCCAGAATAATTCGTCAAGCAGTTTGTATGTGCCCGTACTACCCGTCCTGCTACATCCCCTGCCACAGCTATTTATTCCTACCTTGGAATGTTCATTTTCAGGATGAATAAATGTGCCTAGACTAAATTTGTTCAACCAGGAGATCGCCCTGCGTATCATAATCGTCCACTTGCATTTGTTCTTTGTCGACACGCTTTTGCGGCGCGTGACCTAATTATAGGAAACATTAAGTAAAATAAATGTCTTAATACATTTGTATTATTAGTACATCTTGCCGTATTTGGTATTCCTCGGCAACAGTTCAATATTCGTTGAGCGAATACTTAGTACTGGCATTTTTAGACTGCATGACATCAAATTTTCAAGTTATCAAACTAGAAAGACTGTCGGCCATAGTTAATACCGTTTAATGAGTATAGAAAAAAACGAACCTTCCTGGGCTTCAAGTTCGTAGCTATGTTAGAGGAAGTACCAGAACACCGCCACGCTTGCACCGCCAGTCTGGAGCTCCTAAGGCATCGTTCCTGAAAGTACGTCAAAAAAAAAAGATTAAATTTCTTTATTACACTTAATAATTTGTCAAATTATAAACAAGAGATTACTCACAACGTAAATGAGAAAGTGTATAGGCGAGAGGCACTTCAGTCGTTGTGCTTCCTGTACCAGCCGCGCGCTCACTTCCTCCTCTGGAAGGAAAAATTCGAGGATAATATTCATATCAATAGCTTCCGCTTATGTTTTTAAACCTTTAATTTTACAAACCTTTACGAATTATGGCAGCGCATGTCTTCTCTACCGTACTTATAAAGGCTTCTGTTAACCAGCATGACTGGTTAACGACCGTAGTCACAGCACAAGAGGCACCAAGCAGTGTAACCTTACGTGCACTCTTGCTCACTGCCTCCACCACCTGCAACAATGTAATTATATTTAGTTATAGAAATGTGCTAGAGAATAACACTTTCTTGCAAACTAAAATTTAGTACCTACCTCCTCGGTAGGTTTCTCAACGATTGGGTAATCTTTTCTCAACGTGGTTATTACATGTAGACCCAGGCCTTCAGCCTTTTTCACTGTAAAAGCAATTTATAAGTTAACCTCCTCCCAATATAATAGCCAAAATTTATAGTCCAAAATTTATTTTCTAAGAGACGGGGCAACTAGCTTAGATACTAAGATAGCCTAGCAAGGCTCAAATTCAAACAAGTTTGAGGTATAAATAAACAAGGGGACGAGGTAGCTCCAGCTATTCTCACCCCGTATAGCACATTGCTGACTAGTCTTAACGAATTAGGAAGGCAACTCACCCGACGCCTTCACCAGGTTGTACTGGTGGGCCGTGTGAACAAAGGAGAGGGTGAAGGAAATTGCGGCCGAGGAGACCTGCCCATAAAGAGGTACCGTCGTGCAGAGTGACTTGTGGGCAGTCGTTACCTGGGCCGGAAACATTAACGGGTGTCAAGGATTAAAGAATATGGGTAAAGGTAAGTCTTTATGGATTTGTCTGCCGTCCCGACAGTCGGGTTACCGATTACACTATTACCGGGGAATAACCTTTCCTTACTAGGAAAAATAAAATTAAATTCCATTATGTACACACATCAGCAGCGAGATTTTCAATGGCGCATCAGAGGGGGTGGGGAGGGACAAGATTAGTTGCAATTAAAACTTCACTAACTTTATTTCAGCAGCATTAGATAGGCATTATAATCGTTAAAGTAAACTATCAAGCTCAGCAAGATTACACATCTATAGGATCAATAGCTAGGCGACATTGGGTTTATTTTAAAAACACTTTAGAACAACGTTACAAGCAATTAGGGCACGTCTTATAGAACAAAGTCAACAGGAATTATTCTGTTAATAAGGCCACTAGTGAAGTAAACCTAAATTTAATATTTTTAGGCAGTGAACTTAACCAAGTCTGACTGCATGCAGCAAAACATTGATGGTCACCCACCATTCCCCCACTTTAACAACTATATATAGGATCAGTGGTTCAAATTTTTTTTATTAAATCCAATAATAAAACTTTGTACTAGTCTCGTCCCGAAAATATAACGTTGGATAATACTTGCGTACCGATTATAAGAAAAACTTGGGCGTATCCAAGTATAGGTTTATTAACGGAAGATTTTGTGCGACGACAGAGCTGAAAAACTTGGGAACTTAAGTTTTTTCCACTATCATTCCTTAAAATTCAAGTGTCCAAGGTTAAATTTAAAGATATCACGACCTAAAAGGATAGTCAGGATTTTTAAAAGCATCAAACGTTCCAGTTAGAAAAAAATTGAAAAGGTGAACCACAGGAGTCTTGCTGCATAGATCATATATCGTCAAGTGTAGAAGTGATCAATTCCGATAATCTAATTATCAAAGCAGACGGAAGACAAATTGAGAAACAGATCCATTTTTTTCCACGAGCATCTATTAACGTCACCTTTATTTTAGTATAGTTAAGGGGTAACAAGTGAAACAAGGTCGTAAATTAGTGAAGGTGGGAGGGGAAGGGGGGGGGGGAGAGTAAACCACACGCATAAAAAGATACTTAAAATTTGAAAAACAAAAACAAATCTATACGAAACGGCAGTCAGATAAGTCAAATGGTGTTACGCAATTAACAAGCCAAGCAACCTGAAAGGCTTACAGCCCTTTTTTTTTAATAAATATTAGTACTTCAACAATGTTAATTTATTTTGATAGACGAAGAACCCATGTACTATAATAAAGACACTATAAAAGCACAACTAACACTTACATACTTTATCTATACACAACAAATATATATACAGAGAGCGAATCACCTTTTGGGCAGCAGAAGCTATGACAGGAATATTACATAATTCCTGTAGAAATACTCCATTGTCAGCTGCTCCTGCAGCGAGCTTATAGGGTTCAGCCATCATTGCTACCTCTCTCTGACAGCTCAGCCCTCACCTCCAACAATGACGCCTGTCCCAACTGCCTCATATCCCTCTCCAGGGAACCACAGCCATTGGCTATTTCCCCTGATGGCTTCACCAATCACATCCTTCCGTGCCGCAGTGGTAACAATCCTAATGGTCTACTGCGAAAGACGCGGTATTTGGAACATGCTCATATATAAAATATAAATATTTCAAGTATAAATTGTCGCACCAGATAACATTTATTAGATAATCATCCTCACCTTTAAGCTCATTTTCCAAAATCCAGTTTAAATTCAATGGTAAATTTTTTTTACATGATAGACAGTTTGATTAAGTTATGCATGTAAATAATTTTCTCTGGTTACATGTCCTGACTACCCGTCCTCACACTAGGCTGCTTAAAGCAATGGCCGTCCTTCCCAGACGCATTTATCAATTGTAACATACTGCGTATTAAAAATTGCTTTGTTCTTATATATAAAAAAATAGTATTATACATTGAAATTCTATGTATAGTTAGGCGTAGGTTAGGTGTTTAGGTTCTGTTGGCGATTATTTGTATTTGTAGTACGTGGGTGAAGCATTTACAGCGTTGTGGTTCAACAACCCGTCCTCGACTCAAGTCCATTACATTCAGCGGTCAACCCCACAGACGCATTCATAAATTTTAACATGCTGTTCATTCAAAACGGGAATTTTCTCAAGTATAAATTAATATTATAATATATTAACATATTGTGTATATATAGGCATAGGATAGGCTAGGTTAGGTGTTTAAATTCTGTTGGGGGATTATTAGTATTTGTAGCACGTGGGTGAAGCATTTATAGCGTTGTGATTCGAACAAAATTTGTCAGTGAAGCACTTGTTCCGGATATGTTCGAACGTCAGCAGTTGTGAGTCGTGTGTAAACCGCTTTTCATTCAAAAACAGGGGGTTTGGCGGGTGCATGGAATCACTTTTGGGATTTGCTTGGAGGACGGGCTGAGCATTTACCGCGTTGTTGTTGTTTTTTTTTTAGATATATACAAGAGTTGTTACATTCTTGTACAACCACTAGTACGCGTAGCGTTTCGGGCAGGCCCCTGGAATACGATCCCCACGAAGAATCGTTTTTACAACCAAGTACTCATTTTACTGTTGAGTTAAACAGAGGCTACAGTTAAGGATTTGCGCCCAGTAAATCCGCCTCGGCCAGGGTACGAACCCATGACAAAGCGATCGCGAAACGCCAGACGAGTGTCTTATCACTACACAACGGAGACTGGTAATCTGGCTACAGACGTTGGTTCGAACAAAATTTGTCAGTGAAGCACTTGTTCCGGAAGTGATGGGACGTCATCAGTTGTGAGTCATGCGTGAACCACTTTTCATTCATAAACAGGGGGTTTGGCATGCTTTTGTTATGAGAAAGGACGTCCTGCAAGAAAGTGTTTTAATCACTAGTGTCTTCATAATTGCTATTAACGGTATCGAATTCTCCATTCCAGGTACGATATATGCGCATTTATATGTTGCTGACCTAACCATAGGCTACGACGGTGATCATTTTATGTATTTACAGCGAAAACTCTAAACCGCTAGAAATAGTGCATCAACCTGGGCATGCAAGCATGATTGTACATTCTTACCCGCTATATAACATATGAAATTTACCAGCAAGCATACTGTCATCGCCTTTCATTACAACTTTATGGTAGTTACAGCACGGCAAGATTACCAAATATCGACCATAGCCTATAGGGGTAACCAGCACCAGGGGGGGGGGGGGGAAGCACAATCACCAGGGGGGCCCCCACAATCAACAGGGGGCCCACAATCAACAGGGGGCCCACCATCACTTTTTTGTATACTATAAAAATGGACAAATATCATATAGTATTTAGATTCCTCTGCAAAACTATGCATTATATAACTGATGATTAATCATTATATATTATTATGATATGAGTTGTCTATGTATGTGCTTAACCATTCAATGGCCACGCTAATTACATTGACCGGATGGTGAGGTCCCCATTTAGTTGTACTTTTGATCTAGGGGCCGAAACAGTTTGATCTGGCCTAGAGTAAAAATATATATATATATATATATATATATATATATATATATATATATATATATATATATATATATATATATATATTTTATATATATATATATATATATATATATATATATATATATATATACATAACTATTAGGTAATATTCAACTCACATTATTCTTGGATAGCACAATATATATCACTTGAAAAATGAATACACCAATTCAGGTCATTAATTAACTAACTAAATGTATTATCGCATACCACATCGAGGGCACATTGAAAAAACTTTCTCATGGTAAAAATTGCAAACCATTGACTCATTACCCTTCCCAGTACGCTATACTAGAGTAAACTTTATTTAACATGTTAATTAACATTACACACAGAAATCACAATAGCGTGATCCATCAATGAACAAAATGAGTTGTGAAATGAAAAAAATGTATCAGTGAGTTGTGTAAACCCTGGTTTGTGTCTCGGAGAGGCTGCAGGATCCTAATAAGTTAGGTACAACTTCTGGTTTCAACTCTTTTACCATGTCGTAGCTCAGTCGATTAAGGCAGCGTCTGGGATGATCTTGGATGTAGGTTCGAATCTTCGTCACGGCCCTTGTGGATTTGTTAATTAACATTGGTTGTCTGTACCGGTAATCGTATAGAAATTTAAAGTTACAGACGGGGGAAGTCTTTCCTTCAGTTTCCCAGATATAATGGTGTGTTATCTTCCCTCATTCAAACTTTTGTTTACATCAGAACAATGCTATATTATATGATTTGAGAAAATGTATATACAGTAATTGTATCCAAAAGAAAATGCACACAAAGAGCATAAGAGAAAGGCACTATTGTAAGAAAAGGAGCCATACAAATGAAGCCACTAATACACAAAGCGTTTCGGACAAGATTTGGAAAAAATTAGAAACAATTATTTAATGGTATAAAGGGTAAACATTTAATTAACACTAAAAGAGTAGTAAACTAACATAATTGATTATGTTCAAGAAATATAAGGCATGATATACAATATAAAGGTGATAATGATGACAGGCATATACTAGTACTAGCACTAGTACTAATTATAGGTAGATAAGGTAATCGGTGAATCAGACTCCTTAAATATAAAAACATTTATAACGTTTTTACTGTTGCTCGCAGCCTATAGGCTTCTTAAGAGATCTACAGGTAATTGTAATTGCTGCAACCCATCCTCCAAATTGACAGTACGTTTTAATACAAAGTGTAATAAGTACGGAGGACGGCTGATTAATTTGTCAATTGCATTGTAATATATTGCTCTAGTTGCTAAAGCATTTTTCTTATAGTAATAATTACTCACCCTATGTTGACCAATCCACACACTAGAAAATGAAGGGACGACGACGTTTCGGTCCGTCCTGGACCATTCTCAAGTCAATTGTGGGATCGACTTGAGAATGGTCCAGGACGGACCGAAACGTCGTCGTCCCTTCATTTTCTAGTATGTGGATTGGTCAACATACTTCAGCCACGTTATTGTGACTCATCGCCTGCATAATTACTTAAATCAAAGTGTGTGAGTACATATAATATTTCTATCGACGCAGTTTCCATCAATTTACAGAATGGCGCAGATCTCACTTTCTAATCTCTTAAAATATGCGACTTGTGAGCGCTGGCAACCCCAGTGTTGGTCCTGGGGGCCGCCTTGACGTCAGTGCCGATGGAGCATCTCAGGCGTGAGGGTCTTCGCTCTGACTCTCCTGATTGTGCCCTCAAATTATAACCTTTTTCTTAGTGCTTCGAATGTGCAGTGAAATAATACGCCCACTTCGAGTGACCTCGTTCCCCAGCAGTGGAGTTACCCTACAGTGCTAGCAAAGCCGCTGAACACAGCATTTCAGGAAAGGAAATTTACAAGATTGTTTACCGATGGGAAAGGTTTGCCTGAGGGTGGTGGTCCTTAATGTGACCCTTGAGGTGGCTGGAATGTGACAAGCATGTCAGCAGTGTGTGCCAGTGTGGACTAGTCGGCCAGCATGAGTGCCCACGCCCGCCTCGGGCTGCCAGGGACCTGCAGGATTTTCCTATTACTAATGTTATTGTTGATCTTCACAACTTCAGGTAAGAAAGTGTTTGTATGGGGGTGGGGGGAGGGTGGGGTCTGCCCATTCTATTGTAACGTCAGAAATAGTATATATGTAAACTCCACTGCCTGCATGTAGGCCTATATTTCAGGATCACAACGGAAATGTTTTGTGTTAAGCAAAATTCTGGGGTTAATTTATTTTCTCTATACTATGTATCATTATTTTATCTAGTTATAATGTGTCTTTTTCCATAAATGAAACGGTGCAGAAATAATTTAAGATGCCTCTAAAAATTGACACTTTAAATTGAGTTACGTAATAGGTATAATAATGTACGAAACCTTTCATATTAATTTGTGTATGTTAGGCTTATATCAAGCCCCCCCCCCAGGGTCGCATTACTGTTCCTCCCAAGGATGCTTCCCTTCAACAAGATAACTCCTGGTTACCTATTTACTGGTAGGTGAACAGGAGCATCATTAGGTGATAGGAAATGCGCCCAATCATTTCTGTCCCGTCCGAGATTTGAACCCAGAATTCTGGATTGCGAGTCGAGAACAGACCCGATTGTAATAACGGGACCCGTATACATCCTGTCACAACTAATTAATCACTGTATCATATTCTTCTGTGTTTTCCAAGTAAATGATTATTATTATACGAGTAATTGCAAGTCCAAAGTTTTACGTGTCGAGAACACCATCGGTGAGCAGTCACAAAAAAAATATTCTCCGAAATGCAGACTAAAACTAGCGAAAGGCATTTTGATATGTGCTTAATGGTTAAGAGACGATAATATTCTAAGGACAAATCTTGTATGTCAACACTTGTCTCTTATATATATAGATCTTAGTATATCACACAATGACTACTTTTTCAGTGATATTCCTGCGCGGGCCTCTGACTGGCCTGCCAAGGATTACTCTTTTGACGTTTGTCTTGGGTGGAGTATGTGTATTAGGACTCGTATGTTCGCTTCAGTATGATTGTCCAGTGTGTTTAACAACTTCTGCTATGTTAAATCTCGGCTGAAATCATATTAGGTTTCTAACTCTGCACCGAGTTAGATAATGCCTCAGTGGTCGGGCATTTCTTCATATTTTTGTACTGACATTTCCTCTCATCCTCTGGAAGCCTATTTCCATGCACATGGGGTATCCAAGCCTGGTGCGATGGAAATACCCTTCTGTTTTTCTGTTGCTCCCTTTCATCAAAATAAGTGATTCGTAATTGATTGAATTCTATTACCAATCCGCAGATCCTGATTTTGTAGCTGAACACAATGACGACGTTTATGGCTTGATTTTAAGTCAATATTCAGCCCATCCTCCTGTTTAAGTAGTACATATAGTAACGATGAGGACCGTCATACACATATTGACGTAAAAGGCAATTAGAAAGTAGAAATCGGTACTATTGAATTTGGACAAATCGGAAAGGTTCTTGTACTATGTTGCAAAGAAAACTTAACCCTCTGTGTATGTACGATGGTCCACGTAGTTATAATAAGTACTAACTAAACAGGAGGTTGGGTTGGTGATGTTTTAAGAAATGACTTGATTATGTCAACAATGATGACTACTTGCTGAAATGTGTTGACAGTTGCTTCAGTGTTATGCATCTGGTCACTATGATAACCTACTGAAAAGTGATGTTTGTGGCGACTTTGTATGATGATTTGCCGAAGTATGGTGCATGTTAAGACTGTGTAAAAACGAAGTATGGTGCATGTTTAACTGATGTTGGTATATGTTGTGATCGTTGGCCAGATTGGTGTAAGCTTAGGCTTTCTTTCCAAATTTATCCTGCAAATTTTCGCCTCTGGTGTTAGGTTTAGAGCTATGTCTACTTCCGAAGTCGTTATACTTTTTTTTATGTATGAGGCTGCCTGTCCCTCAGTGTATACTGTATTTTGGGTCTTTTTTTTTTATTTCCAAGCCTTATAACTTTGCATATGTTTGGGTTAAATTTAGCAAGTTTCCAAATTTTTCAGACCATTTTTATAGTGCCTAGGTCATTTTGCAATATAAAAGTCTTTTATTTGGTTTGTAATTCTGCTCTGAGTTAGATAATGCTTCAGTGGACTGTCGGGCAGTACTCTAGCCTAATTCATCTCATTAATTTTGCACCATTAGAGAACATGATACAATGGAGCTTATTTCCTCTTAGATCGTTGACATATTTGGAACAGACTCCTCTGCCTACTTCCGGGAGGTAGTTTCAATGTGAAACTACTGAAAGTTTCACACTTTCAGTAGTTAGTACTCTACTGAAGTACTAACTTCAAGTACTTCAAGTTAGTACTCTTCGCGATGAGCCATTCTTTTGTTTTGTTTTTCGGCTGGAAGAATGGTGATTTAGATTTATTGATTGATGAAGATTAAGCCACCCAAGAGGTGGAACGGGCATGAATAGCCCGTAATGAGGTAGTAGTTGTTGTTGTTTTAGATTCAGCTACTCAGAACAAAAGTTCCAAGTAGCACGGGCTATGGTGAGCCCGTAGGGGACTTACCTGGCACAGGAGCGGGGCTGTGGAGGTAGTAGGCTACCGCTCGTAGTCAAGAGTGGATAGAGGTTAGGTGACGCTGAATGACTTGCTGAAGTGTTGTGTGTGTGTGTGTGGGGGTGACTGTATGATGACTTGCAGAAACGTTGTATATGGTGACATTGTATGTGGTAACTTTCGTATGATGACTTTCGGAAGTATTGTATGTGGGGATTTTGTATGATGACTTACTGAAGTACTTGCCAAATAGTACTTTTATAAAAACTTTACTAAACCGAGCTTCAGCTTACACACAGAAATCACACTAACGTGATGCATCAAATGGACGCAGGTTCGAATCCTCGTCACGGCCCTTGTGGATTTGTTCACGAGCTTCAGCTCTTAGGGGGGCACCACGTTTCTGATTTTGACACTATGAAAGGAAGAAACTTTTATTCCCTCATGTTCTCTGCACTCGTTTGGCGTGTTCTTAGTCTACACTGAAGGAACTAAGTAGATGATTATCAGGGGAAAGCGCCAAGCCATTACGACTATATAACACTGGGAAGGGATCAGGATAAGGATTTGGGATGGGACAGAGAGGAAGGGAAGGAATGGTGCCCAAATGAACAAATCCACAAGGGCCGTGACGAGGATTCGAACCTACGTCCAAGAGCATCTCAGACGTTGCCTTAATCGACTGAGCTACGACATGGTATAAGAATTGCAACCGGGGAAATATATATATAATATCTTAATATGGTTGTCATGGTCTGGTATGTCGTAAATCACAGGATAAGATTACAAGACATGAAGACGTCAACGACATCATCAAGAGGAGCCTCGCCACGGCCCGCTGCCCAGCACAAAGAGAACCACACTTATTCAGACCAACGAACCTCTGAAGCGCCCAGACGGGGTCACCTTGTTTCCTGGGAAGGATGGTAAGCAAGTGGTGTGGGACTACACATGTGCTGCCACACTGGCCAGTAATACCTCCCCCACAGCGCAAGCGAAGGGGGCGTCGCTGCTTCTTTCAGGGAATCGCAGAAAAACCATCAAATACAGAGGTCTGGCACACTGCTACAGCTTTGTTCCGATCGGTTCGGAGACCCCTCGGTTCGTGGGGAAAATGTGCATTGAAGTTCCTGAAGGAATTGGTGGACAAATTGATCGGCGCTACAAAAGACCAGAGGGCGAAAAGTTTTTTGTTCCAGCGCCTCAGTGTCGCCATTCAGAGGGGGAATGCCTATTGCATCTTGGGCACGAGTCCAACTTCGGAGGAATTCGAAGAAGTGTTCGACTTGCAACAATGATCGAATCTGTCCGTGACATTTATCAGTGTTTCCTTTGGCGTGTTTTTAATTTTACTTGTATTGGTTGTGTTGTGTATGTGTTAAGGCTACATTTGGTAATCATGTAATCTTGTACAATAAATTTCCCTATATATACAAATATATACGGGGTGGTAGAAGACGATATGTACCAGTGCACGAGAACCTGACAAGGCTCTGCCGGGTGCTGCATATCGTCTTCTTCGAGGCTTAAGGGTCCCTACAAACAGAGGTGGAACCCCCCCCTATATGAGCATATATATGCTCATAGCTTTCATGCATGTATAGTAAGATATATACATAGTAGAGTATAGTATCATTCCTTCTGAAGATGTATTAATATACGAAAGTACTTAAGGAAATTCCTGTTTCAGTTCTTCCTCCGTGGTCTGACACTGTCACATTTTTCATCACGTTAATTTTCGTGATTAACACACACACACACACACACACATATATATATATATATATATATATATATATATATATATATATATATATATATATATATATATATATATATATATATATATAGTCATATATCATTGTCATGTGACTTAAATACTTGAGAATGCCTGTTTTAAGACTTCCTCGGATATTCTGATGGCAATTTCTTCAAATCACCTGAAGCATGCAAGCTCAAAGTCAGTGGCCGAGAGAACCTTGCAGGCATCATCATAGGATTTATCAGTCTTGTGTAACCACATGGTTCTCTTAGTTACTTCGCTTTCTCCCTCATGTGTATACAGTAATTTGAGTATACGATCCTCAGTGTTAAAAACCTACTCATATAAATTCACGATTGGGGCTTTATTGCGGAAACGGGCCATAAAATATCGCCTTGGTTGGCTAAACGTGACCATTAGTTAAGGGGGTGAAGCTGCGTAAGGTCTGGGTGTTCAACGATAAGGTCATACCCTAGGTGAGCCAGCGAAAGGGGGAAAATGCTTCATCCGAATTTCTGCCCAGCGCCCTCATAAGATCTAGGTGACCGGTTGTCTAGCCTAGCTTGTGTTGTCCACGGCTTGTCCATTCTGCTTAGGCGTCACTGATTGTTAGGTCCACACTCTGGCATGCATGCTCCATCGAACTTTGTTCTGCTTTGGTTACAGTGCAGCATTAGTGGACTTGAGTGTTTTTAACTAACCTGTAGCGCATAGAGTAGCCTACTACGCGCACTCTTCGTTAGTGTTCATAGAATAGCATAGTATCGACTTCTAGATTTAGTGTATCTTAGTCTTGTACTTGAAAGTTTAATTAATTTACTATGTAGGAAAAGTTTTATTTTCTTATTAGTTTTATGATCTCCAAATTACTCGACTGCACTCTGTTGTACGTTCATTTGTTGAGTTACGTGTGCAGCAAAATACGCAAGTAGCAACTCAATACTGTAAACTGAAGGTTATCTTAGAATTGTAATGTTTACTGTGTGCAGTTTGCACTGCTAAATGTCAGCGAAAAATCAGTCGAGTATAATTGGTTAGGTATTTCTTCTGAAGTGCAACACGTGACCAGTTCTCTCGAGCTTGTTTTATTGTTTAAGATTTCTCTTATAGTAGCTGTGAAATGTTCGCACATTATTATTACATCTGCCTCGCCACGCAAGGCGCAGTAAAGCAGAGCAGATTTTAAGGGCATACGTGTAATAGTTAATTTGTAAAATATGTATTTACTACGAAACTAGCAAATACTACGAAGGAGTTTGACCTATCATGCAAGTATCAGCGGCTGTACAAAAGCGAATCTGAAGATGCCCTATACAGTGATCCAAGATGGGGAGGCTGGCAGAGGCTTGGTGGTCAGGAGATGAAACAGCCCCTTACCTGAGCGATATTAACGACATCATTATCTTTAATAGGCGCCCCTCCGTGTACCAACCATACCCTTTATCCACAATCCATCAAATCCAGCGTGATTGAGTGGCAATGAAGGAGAGGGAGAGAATGGATGAAAATATACACGAATGAACACAATGGGAGTGCAAAATAAGTTACTTCTATGTGGGTATAATAATAATTATACAGAATTATTTAATAAATATCCCAAAGAAATATTTCCAGAATATTTTATTGCCATATAAGTTATCCGTTCACCTTTCCAGGTCATGTTGTGGCTTTATTTTAAATATATTTAACTAGGGACAAGAAATGGCAGAGGTAAGGAATTAGGGAGGAAATAGGTAAGGTGGGGAGGACGGAGATTTGGAGGGTGGAAGGCAGGGACGTATTCATGTGTGGATAGAGGTATGAAGGTATGGAGCCAGTCGTGTAGGGTTTAAGGCAGGGAGAGAGGTATGGAGGGATAAAATTATGCATGGCTGGAGATGGGGCAGGGGTGGATAGATTGGCATGGAGCCTAGCACCAGGCCGGGCTCGAGGAGTATTCGCGAAATCTTCTCAATGTGTGCTGATCTCCAGGTATGGTCTTGGGGGCCTCGTAGCCTGGTGGATAGCGCGCAGGACTCGTAATTCTGTGGCGCGGGTTCGATTCCCGCACGAGGCAGAAACAAATGGGCAAAGTTTCTTTCACCCTGAATGCCCCTGTTACCTAGCAGTAAATAGGTACCTGGGAGTTAGTCAGCTGTCACGGGCTGCTTCCTGGGGGTGGAGGCCTGGTCGAGGACCGGGCCGCGGGGACACTAAAGCCCCGAAATCATCTCAAGATAACCTCAAGATGGTGGTAGGGGTTGGCAGCGGCGGGAGTGTGGAAGTGAGGAGGACACTACTTACTGAAGCGTTGAACTCTCCTCTTACAAAATATTTATATCCACGAAACTTGTATTTTATTTCTTCATTAAATATTTTGAAGTCTTGTTTGGATAATGTTTTCATTGTTTTATTGTTTGTGCTCTTTTGTTTGCACCTTTAATGTTATTTTAGCTTGAGATTCGTACCCTGTAAATGATATTGCAAAATTAAATAAGTTAATTGCCAAAATTAATTGTCAAGATTTAAAATATGATATTAAGCAATTTAGTACACAAGCAATAGTAAAAGTAATTTAGATCAATATGTAAGTAATTTGTTGAAGAAACTGAATGATGGTTTTATTTTTCATAAGTGAAGGCTGTGCTATAGAAAGGTTGTAGAATATGAGTTAGTGATACAATAAATTTCAACATTCAATATGGGTTAGTGTGGATGCACCTTGTTGAAAGACGTTCCATAAATAATGTCTTAACGATATGAGAGAATTACAGTGAACTGATCATAAGAAGAAAGACTGCAGAAAGCCTACCAGCTCATGTAAGGTTGCTCTAATTTATAACAACCAACAAATTGTGGATTTATTCAATCCTTATTTGTGTTTACATAATGATATTTGTTATCTTCTCTGAAAGCCTATTTACAAATCATTATTTACCTATTTCTTTTCTGAAGCCAAATTTCTCAGTTTAATCCATCGGTTCGTGCTCAATATTTTAGGACCAGCTGGCCTAGTGGGGCTCAGCCATATGGGTAAGATCAACAATACTAAGTTCATGAAAGTTTTCCAATCCCACAGCGAGTGACCAAGACGCATACATATCAGCTAAAATAAACGGGTATTGCAAGTGAAGGGATGAAAAGAGATCTGGAATCCTGCTTCTGCAACCCCCCCCCCCCCTTCTCGGCACACCTTCCATCCGATATCTGGAATTGCCACTCCGTTAAAATTGCAACTGTGTTGTCTAACCTGGCCTATCTTGAGATGATTTGATTTCAGGGCTTTTTTTTAGTGTCCCCGCGGCCCGGTCCTCGACCAGGCCTCCACCCCCAGGAAGCAGCCCGTGACAGCTGGCTAACACCCAGGTACCTATTTTACTGCTAGGTAACAGGGGCATAGGGTGAAAGAAACTCTGCCCATTGTTTCTCGCCGGCGCCCAGGATCGAACCCGGGACCAAAGGATCACAAGTCCAGTGTGCTGTCTGCTCGGTTTCATCAAGCTTTTACATATACACTTATGAAACCCATAGAGCTTCGGAGCTCACAAGCCGGTTATTAAATATAAACGATGATGCAATGGTTGAGGAAAGATGTATGAGTTTCGTAAGTGGATAACCAATTCCTTGATGAATCCTGGCTCTGGATCTCGCCAACCCAAGCAACTCGCCCGACCTATCGAGGCTTATGCACAAAAAACGTAAATATTACTTTGCTTTCATTGTTACAAATACGCCACATTTGTAACGGATTGACAGAATCTGTAAAAAATCGGATATATTTGGTGAGAAGCCGGGTTGTAGCACGCAGCCAGTGGTGGGAACAGGGCGCCATCTGTGAACGGCTTCATAACCACAATCAGCACACAGGAGAGAGATCCCGCCAAACACACACCGAAACTACGACGTTGGTACTACGTTCGAACAAGTTTTAACACCTAACCAGTTATGACAACCAATATAGCAAGTTGTAACAACGTTCTAATACGTCATAAACACGTTAAGCCAAGATGTAACTACTTTATTACAGGTTGTAACAAGCGGAAAATAGAGACAGTTTCGGTTTGTGTTTCCAGGGATGCGCACTATGGGGAGCTCACACTCACACGACTGCTCAACAGGTGTACAGGTTCCTGAGCCTATTGGGCTCTATCATATCTACACTTGAAGCTGTGTATGGAGTCAACCTCCACCACATCACTTCCTAATGCATTCCATTTGTCAACCACTCTGACACTAAAAAAGTTCTTACTAATATCTCTGTGGTTCATTTGGGCACTCAGTTTTCACCTGTGTCCCCTAGTGCGTGTGCCCCTTGTGTTAAATAGCATGTCCTTATCTACCCTATCAATTCCTTTGAGAATCTTGTATGTGGTGATCATGTCCCCTTTAACTCTTTTGTCTTCCAGCGACGTGAGGTTTAACTCCGTAGTCTCTCCTCGTAGTTCATACCTCTCAGCTTCGGTACTAGTCTGGTGGCAAACCTTTGAACCGTCTCCAGTTTAGTCTTATGCTTGAATAGATATGGACTCCATTCTGGAGCTGCATACCTCCAGGATTGGTCTGATATATGCGGTATGCAATGTTCTGAATGATTCCTTACACAAGTTTCTAAATGCCGTTCTCATGTTGGCCAACCTTGCGTATGCCGCTGATGTTATGCTCTTGATATTGGCTTCAGGGGACAGGTCTGGCGTGATATCAATCCCCAAGTCTTTCTCTCTGACTCTTGAAGATTTTCATCTCCCAAATAATACCTTGTATCTGGTCTCCTGCTTCCTACACCTATCTTCATTACATTACATTTGCTTGGGTTAGACTGTAACAACCTCTTGTTCGACCATTCCTTCAGTTTGTCTAGGTCTTCTTGAAGCCTCAAGCAGTCCTTCTCTGTCTTAATCTTTCTCATAATTTTGGCATCGTCAGCAAACATTGAGATGAATGAGTCTATACCCTCCAGGAGATCATTTACGTATATCAGAAACAAGATAGGACCGAGTACAGAGCTCTGTGGGACTCCACTGGTGACTTTACGCCAATCTGAGGTCTCATCCCTCACTGTAACTCTCTGCTTCCTATTGTTTAGGTACTCCCTTATCCACTGGAGCACCTTATCAGCTACACCTGCCTGTCTCTCCAGCTTATGTACCAACCTGTTCAGGCTGGTATATATATATACCATATATATATATATATATATATATATATATATATATATATATATATATATATATATATATATATATATTATGTATATATATATATATATATATATATATATATATTATATATATATATATATATATATATATATATATATATATATATATATATATATATATATATATATATATATGTGGCAATGTCAGACCACGAAGGAAAAATGAAACAGGAAATTTCCTGTTTCATTTTTCCTTCGTGGTCTGACATTGTCACATTCTTAATCACGTGTTTATTTTCGTGATATACACACACACATATATATATATATATATATATATATATATATATATATATATATATATATATATATATATATATATATATATATATATATATATATACCATATATATATATGCTGCTATATTGGGACTGTTCAACACGCTTCCGCTACACATAAGGGGCATAACTGGCCCACCCCCTCACAGTGTTCAAGAGAGAACTTGACAAACACCTCCAAAGGATACCTGATCAACCAGGCTGTGACTCATACGTCAGGCTGCGAGCAGCCGCGCCCAACAGCCTGGTTGACCAGTCCACAAACGAGGAGGCCTGGTCGACGACCGGGCCGCGGGGTCGCTGAGCCCTGAAATCACCTCAAGGTAAGGTAGGCCTCTTATGGGGTACTATGTCAAAGGCTTTCCGACAGTCCAAGAAAATGCAGTCCGCCCAGCCTTCTCTTGCTTAATCTTTGTCACCTGGTCGTAGAACTCTATTAAGCCTTTAAGGCAAGATTTACCCTCCCTGAACCCATGTTGGCGATTTGTCACGAAGTCCCTTTTCTCCAGATATTTTATTATTAAGTTTTTCCCTCACGATCTTCTCCATCACCTTGCATGGTATACAAGTCAAGGACACTGGCCTGTAGTTCAGTGCCTCTTGTCTGTCGCCCTTTTTGTATATTGGGACCACATTAGCCGTCTTCCATATTTCTGGTAGGTCTCCCGTCTCCAGTGACCTACTATACACTATAGAGAGTGGCAAGCAAAGTGCCTCTGCACACACTTTCCAGAATGAAAGTGTGTGTGTGTGTGTGTGTGTGTGTGTGTGTGTGTGTGTGTGTGTGTGTATGTGTATGCAAATGGCCGGCAGCGACAGCACTTCCTCATAAGCATTACGCAACACTCCGAGCTCTGATATCCATGTGTACATCATCCGTTTTACGCAAAGCCTTCCTTTCCGCATAGAGTTTGACGGCAGCCGTACGCATCGACACACACACACACACACACACGTCTCAGTTTTATATACGCAGGTATCCGGTTTTCGTCACCTTTACGGACATTGATCTGTGCAGTCACTGACGCAGATCTTTCTCTTGTATTTTCTCGCCTGGGAAAATGTAGCAAGGATCTATACACATACTGACTCGCAGCTCCTAGTTTATACATACACATGTGTGTTCCTCTTCCTTCAGACGTGATAATATCTTACACACACACACACACACACACACACACACACACACACACACACACACACACACACACACACACACACACACACACACACACATACACACACACATACACACACACACACAGCTGATTGATAGTTGAGAGGCAGGACCAAAGAACCAAAGCTCAACCCCCCGCAAGCACAACTAGGCGAGTACACACGACGAGAACGGACACCCCACAGAGAAACTTATACATGGAGAGAAAAACTAATGGACACAGACCCGATAAATTCTCCTATGTTATGGGAGCCACAAGAATGAAGAGCAACGGTGTAACCCGTTCTCCCTAATAGCACATCGTATTTTGACGTATAATTCCCCCCTTAAGGCCAAAACCTTATGTACTAAATATGATAGCGGCTCGCAAAATTTATTTAGTGCCGTTTTTCGTCCGTGGGTCCTGGGATTCAGGCAAATTTAGTACAGCAATTTAGCGACGGGAGAACAGGTTGGACGATGAATGAGCTAGACCTGACCGAATAGTTAATCCGTATTCATCAGGAAGTAAACTTTAAAGGTCCACTGGGAATGAGCGTTCAAGGAATGACGTTTGAGTATCTGATGTAAATTGCAATAACTGGTTCAGGTAATGGATCCTTCAGGTAAATTGTGAGGGGCAAAAGAAAGAGGGGAGACGGGACGCGAAGGTAATATAGCCAAGGCGAGTTCACACCTACTCGCACGACCCTTAGGCACATTTAGATGAGTACACACAGACAAAACATTGAGCTATTTCGTAACCCTCGCTGGTGCATCACCCCCTTACACTACACTCTTATGCAACCCAGAAACACTGAGTGAGCCAGCCAGCCAGCCAGCGTTCAAAGTCCTGCACTGCGCACCGCCGCTCAAGCGATCACTGTTGCCACCCAGGTTTGAACCCCCCCCCCCCATATGAACCACACTCTTCCCCTGGTGTGTCAAGAGTGCCTCAACTGGTGGCAGTTATATGGCACGACTGATGACGCTGTAATTATCCCGTGTCCTACTGGTGTCTTGAGAACTGTCGCTCAGACTTTAGGGGGGTACTGAAGCAGATTACTGAACCTGCCTCGCTGGCTCTTTTGGTCAGTCTTTGTCGTAACTGTTGCCCCGTCTCTGTCGTAGCACCAATGATCGTAGACGATCATTGGTGCGGTGGTCGCGGTACTGTGTACGGCATGGGTTCGAATCCTGGCCGGGTCAAAGAGTTCTTAGTGATATAAACGAAACGTGAACGTTTCTTTTAAGTTTGACACAAAAACAGTTATCATGCACTTGCGAAAAGTGTGAGGCCGACAGGCTGACCAAAAAGTGTTGGGTTGCAGTTAGGTGGCGTGAACGTTGTGCCAGCGGCGGTGACGTAAAGTATCACACCCCCCCCTCCCCCCTCTGGTGGCCGGGAGTCACGGCACGCTACACCCCTCCTCCCCCCCCCACCATCATGGTCACACGCTGCTGTCACGGTCACCCCTACACCCCATGGCCAAAAATATTGCCGGAACAACCGTGGACATTTTCAAGAGGAAACTAGATTTATTCCTCCAAGGAGTGCCGGACCAACCGGGCTGTGGTGGGTATGTGGGCCTGCGGGCCGCTCCAAGCAACAGCCTGGTGGACCAAACTCTCACAAGTCGAGCCTGGCCTCGGGCCGGGCTTGGGGAGTAGAAGAACTCCCAGAACCCCATCAACCAGGTAACCAGGTATCATGGTGCCGCGTGGTCAAGTGGGGGGTGGGGGGGGGGGTCTGCCGCGGGTGTCGCGATCGTCGGTGTGTCTGCCGCGGGTGTCGCGATCGTCGGTGTCTGCCGCGGGTGTCGCGATCGTCGGTGTGTCTGCCGCGGGTGTCGCGATCGTCGGTGTGTCTGCCGCGGGTGTCGCGATCGTCGGTGTGTCTGCCGCGGGTGTCGCGATCGTCGGTGTGTCTGCCGCGGGTGTCGCGATCGTCGGTGTGTCTGCCGCGGGTGTCGCGATCGTCGGTGTGTCTGCCGCGGGTGTCGCGATCGTCGGTGTGTCTGCCGCGGGTGTCGCGATCGTCGGTGTGTCTGCCGCGGGTGTCGCGATCGTCGGTGTGTCTGCCGCGGGTGTCGCGATCGTCGGTGTGTCTGCCGCGGGTGTCGCGATCGTCGGTGTGTCTGCCGCGGGTGTCGCGATCGTCGGTGTGTCTGCCGCGGGTGTCGCGATCGTCGGTGTGTTTGCCGCGGGTGTCGCGATCGTCGGTGTGTCTGCCGCGGGTGTCGCGATCGCGCGTATTACACTCTTCTGTTCTTCCTTCTATTTTACTATTATATTCTATTTCAGGTAAATATTTTCCTGGGATTATATTTCCCATTTATTTTTTTTTTTGGTTGACCCCTTCGTCCTCCTCGTAATTCTTGTCTTTCTTCTCCCATTTCGTTCTGACGGCGGCCTGTGAGGTTGACCCCTTCCACCCACACTTTTCTCCTCTCCCGCTCTCCCTGCTCTCATTCCTCTCCTACTCTTGTTCTGTGTGTGGAACTGTTCACACTTCCCATCCGAGAGAGAGAGAGAGAGAGAGAGAGAGAGAGAGAGAGAGAGAGAGAGAGAGAGAGAGAGAGAGAGAGAGAGAGGGGGGGGGGGAGAGAGGGGGATGATAAACGCCATCATTATAAATAGTGCAATGCCAATTTTAGGATAATGCTAGCACCACCATAATGCCACAAGATACTAGCTAACACCACCATAATAGTAGTATGATGCTATATTATATTCACCACCATATTGATGCTGTTGGTGAACGTGGGGCTGTTGTTGTTGTTGGTTTGAATTGTTGTTGTTGTTGTGGCTGTTTTATGGTGGTGGTGCAGGCACTGCTGCTGCTGCTCTTGTCGGCCACAGTGTACCATTCCGAGTCACTAGTTCGAGACTGTGCACAGCCAGGGAGGTGAACGACCCTCACTGCATAGTTCCCGCTGCAGCTCGCCCCTGCATCATAACTCTTCGTCCGGGGGAGGTCGTTCATTTAGCAACCACTTAATACATCCCTCTATAGCTGACCCAAAATTTCAGAAGTATATTGTTCGATCAACACTATTTCTAGGTATCAGGATGGAGGTTGAAGGGTAGATAAACAAGGTTGAAAACGTGACAGAAATCTTGAATGCAATATGATCCTCGTCTGGAGGGATGGGGGAGGGAGAGAAGGAAAAGGAGGAGGAAGGGGGTACATTTACCCCTTCCTGGGGTCATCATCCTCAGTCAGGCAGAGGGAGAGAGTGTAGAGAGCACCATGACAAGGTTAAACAAGGCTGTGTACCCCAAGGCTCGCTGGGGTACACAGATGACCACCAAACAACAGGGGAATGTTATATTAAGGGTTCACCCCGACGTTCCTAACTAATCGGGGAATAAGGGATAGGCGCCACCAATGGTTCTGGGCCATCAGTCATCATCAAAAGATGTCGCTGGTAACCAGAGGTCACTGGTAGTAGTTATCAGGGGTCATTATAATCAGAGTTTAGTGAACAATTATAACTGAAACACGAGAGTTAAGAAGTGGTTATCGAGGATTATAAAGTACAGTTATCATAGGTCACTGTCGGTCATTGGCCCAAGGACCAATTTGAGGTCACCGGGTGTTGTAATCATACTGGCTTACCGCTTTCTCCTGATGATTACCCTATCTTGGATCATAATAGATTTGGGGAATCATTAAAGATCGTTAGTTGTTATGGGCCATCAAAATTCTTCTGGAGGTTGTTAGATGTTATTAAAACTACCCTGGAGTAATTAGCGGGATATTAAAAGTAATTGGGAGTTGTTAGGTCCATCACATATTAATATAAGTTATTAGGGGATATAATTAGTTATCGCGAATAGGACACCAGAGGTCGCTAGGAAGAGTCATAACCCATCAAAAGTCACTATAAAGGTCAAGAGGAGTTTTCAAGGGTCATTAGAGGTCGCTGGGCGCCATCATAGGCTACCAGGAACTACATGGGGACAGGTTACTTTAATAAAAATATATGATGTAGAAACGAGAGAAAATTAAATGTTTTATTGACCGAAGTCATACGTCTGGTAGAGATGAGCAGACGTGTTGCCTGTGTACCGAAGGCTGACCAAGTGCAGTACGACCCGCTCAGCACGGCACGACTCTTTGGGTTACCCGCGTGTTTGGGTTCAAGTTTTGGGTCTTGTAATGATGTTTAATGCGGCGGCTTGTGAGTAAGGTTGTGTGTGTGTGTGTGTGTGTGTGTGTGTGTGTGTGTGTGTGTGTGTGTGTGTGTGTGTGTGTGTGTGTACTCACCTAGTTGTACTCACCTAGTTGTGTTTGCGGGGGTTGAGCTCTGGCTCTTTGATCCCGCCTCTCAACCGTCAATCAACAGGTGGGTGGGCGTGTGTGTGTGTGTGTGTGTGTGTGTGTGTGTGTGTGTGTGTGTGTGTGTGTGTGGACGCGCGCGAGAGTGTAACCAGCAAGGTTGTAACGGTTAGCGTGTTAATGGTGGTTGGTCTGTCGTTGGTTGCGGCGATGATGGTGCTTAAACTACCACCACCACTACCATCACTCTACCACCACCACTACGCATCGCTACCACCTACATCACCATCACAACTGCCTACATCAACACTACCACCATTGGAAGAACAGTTGTAAGTGTACTTTCACCCCCATCAGGCTTGGATACCCATGTGCATGGGGAAATAGGCTAACAGGATCCGCTAGAAGAGACGAAATGTCAGTCTTGTGCAGAAATGCTAAACAGACCACCGGAACATTATCCTAACACAGTGCAGAGTTACAGACCAAACAGACCACTGATATTTAACAAGGCAAAAAGTTATTGTTAAACACATTGGACGTAACCTTCCTGAGGCCAACGTAAGTCATAAATACTCAATCGCTTTCTAAGACTGAAACGACAACACTTTAATGTCGCCTGCCAGAGTAAGTTAGGGCTCTGGGGCCAGATTCATGAAAGCACTTACGCAAGCACTTACGAACGTGTACATCTTTCCTCAATCTTTGACGGCTTTCGTTACATTTATTAAACAGTTTACAAACATGAAAACTTGCCAGTCAACTGTTGTTATTGTTATAAACAGCCTCCTGGTGGTTCGGAGCTCATTAACTGTTTAATAATTGGAAACAAAGCCGCCAAAGATTGAGAAAAGATGTACAGGTTCGTAAGTGTTTGCGTAAGTGCTTTCGTGAATCTGACCCCTGGAGCAGGAATATCCCTGAATAAACACATTACCACCATCAGTAACACTATACCATCAACACCGCTACTCCATCATCATCACCATCATCATCACCATCATCACATTATGTTTGAGTGCGGTGTTGCCGGTACACCACAACACTGCTGGACCAGGTGAAAGTCTTCATAGTCATCAACGCTCTTATGCTTATATGGTAGCCAGCCGCTTCATGTCTATTATTAGTAGCTGTGGTGGTGGTGGTGGGGTTGGTAGCTGTGGCGTTGGCGGTATTGGGGGGATGGTGATAGTGGTGGTAGTGGTGGTGGTTGTGTTGGAGGTTGGTAGTTGTGGCGTTGGCGGTATTGGGGGGGGATGGTGATAGTGGTGGTAGTGGTGGTGGTTGTGTTGGAGGTTGGTAGTTGTGGCGTTGGCGGTATTGGGGGGATGGTGATAGTGGTGGTAGTGGTGGTGGTTGTGTTGGAGGTTGGTAGTTGTGGCGTTGGCGGTATTGGGGGGATGGTGATAGTGGTGGTAGTGGTGGTGGTTGTGTTGGAGGTTGGTAGTTGTGGCGTTGGCGGTATTGGGGGGATGGTGATAGTGGTGGTAGTGGTGGTGGTTGTGTTGGAGGTTGGTAGTTGTGGCGTTGGCGGTATTGGGGGGATGGTGATAGTGGTGGTGGTGGTGGTGGTTGTGTTGGAGGTTGGTAGTTGTGGCGTTGGCGGTATTGGGGGGATGGTGATAGTGGTGGTGGTGGTGGTGGTTGTGTTGGAGGTTGGTAGTTGTGGCGTTGGCGGTATTGGGGGGATGGTGATAGTGGTGGTAGTGGTGGTGGTTGTGTTGGAGGTTGGTAGTTGTGGCGTTGGCGGTATTGGGGGGATGGTGATAGTGGTGGTGGTGGTGGTGGTTGTGTTGGAGGTTGGTAGTTGTGGCGTTGGCGGTATTGGGGGGATGGTGATAGTGGTGGTAGTGGTGGTGGTTGTGTTGGAGGTTGGTAGTTGTGGCGTTGGCGGTATTGGGGGGATGGTGATAGTGGTGGTGGTGGTGGTGGTTGTGCTGGAGGTTGGTAGTTGTGGCGTTGGCGGTATTGGGGGGATGGTGATAGTGGTGGTGGTTGTGTTGGAGGTTGGTAGTTGTGGCGTTGGCGGTATTGGGGGGATGGTGATAGTGGTGGTGGTGGTGGTTGTTGTTGTTAGATAGCGATGGTAGTTGTACTGGCGAGTCGTGGGTGTGTTGACGTTGATTGTGGTTAGTTTGGTGATAGTAGTGATGGTAATGGTATGGTTGGTTATTGATCTATTTGCTGTCAGATACAAGTAGCAAGAGCCTAGTGGAGAGGGGGAGCAGTATAGCTCATGATGAACAACCCGTGAGGCACTCATGATGAACAACCCGTGAGGCACTCATGATGAACACACACATGCACTCAGAAGCAGTAAAATGAGAGGACAACATTGGGAACTGGAGGCAGACGAGTCTGTTGTCAGGAAGCAGTTGTTCGGTCCGAGGCGTAAATGCGTGGAACGGTTGTTGATTGACAGTTGAGAGGCGGGACCAAAGAGCCAGAGCTCAACCCCCGCAAGCACAAATAGGTGAGTACACACACACACACACACACACACACACACACACACACACACACACACACACACACACACACACACACACACCAACTGTGTGTGTGTGTGTGTGTGTACAGTTTAGGTGGTGGGACCCGGTGTTCACGCGGTCACCAGTTCCAACTGTGTGACAATTCCACAAGCTTCCTTTGAACAATCAGTGTGGTCTAGCGGTTAAAGTATTGGATACGCCGAGGTGCATGGAGCCTTGGCTGTCTGGGTTCGAATTCTTCTGGGGTGAGGAGTTTTCTGTTACATATTGGCTTGGGGTCCATTCAAGCTTGTTCGCACATATGATATGGAACACCACTTGGCAAATGGAATTTAATGTGAATAAATGACATGTTATGGAATGTGGAATAGGAGAACATAGACCCCACACAACCTATAAATTATGTGAGAAATCTTTAAAGAAGTCTGATAAAGAAAGAGATCTAGGGGTAGTTCTAGATAGAGAACTATCACCTGAGGACCAAATAAAGAACGTCGTGCGAGGAGCCTATGCCACGCTTTCTAACTTCAGAATTGCTTTTAAATACATGGATGGCGAAATACTAAAGAAATTGTTTACGACTTTTGTAAGGCCAAAGCTAGAATATACAGCGGTTGTGTGGTGCCCATATCTTAAGAGGCACATCAACAAACTGGAAAAGGTGCAAAGACATGCTACTAAGTGGCTCCCAGAACTGAAGGGCAAGAGCTATGAGGAGAGGTTAGAGGCATCAAATATGCCAAAACTAGAAGACAGAAGAAAAAGAGGTGATATGATCACTACGTACAAAATAGTAACTGGAATTGATAAAATCGATAGGGAAGATTTCCTGAGACCTGGAACTTCAAGAACAAGAGGTCATAGATTTAGACCAACTAAACAAAGATGCCGAAGAAATATAAGAAAATTCACTTTCGCAAACAGAGTGGTAGACGGTTGGAACAAGTTAAGTGAGAAGGTGGTGGAGGCCAAGACCGTCAGTTGTTTCAATGCGTTATATGACAAAAGAGTGATGGGAAGACGGGACATCACGAGCGTAGTTCTCATCCTGTAACTACACTTAGGTAATTACACACACATTACACACAATTATATATATATATATATATATATATATATATATATATATATATATATATATATATATATATATATATTATATATATATATATATATATATATATATAATATATATTTATATATAATATATATATATATATATATATATATATATATATATATATATATATATATATATATATATATATATATATATATATATATATATATAACTGAAAACTCACACCCCAGAAGTGACTCGAACCCATACTCCCAGGAGCAACGCAACTGGTATGTACAAGACGCCTTAATCCACTTGACCATCACGACCGGACATAATGAGGTGATAGCCGAGGCTATTTGAACCACCCCACCGCCGGCACTCGGATAGTAATCTTGGGCATAGCATTTTACCAAATCACCTCATTCTTTGGGGCACACGTGAGGAACACAAATGCGAACAAGCCTGAATGGTCCCCAGGACAATATGCAACTGAAAACTCACACCCCAGAAGTGACTCGAACCCATACTCCCAGGAGCAACGCAACTGGTATGTACAAGACGCCTTAATCCACTTGACCATCACGACCGGACATAATGAGGTGATAGCCGAGGCTATTTGAACCACCCCACCGCCGGCACTCGGATAGTAATCTTGGGCATAGCATTTTACCAAATCACCTCATTCTTTGGGGCATACGTGAGGAACACAAATGCGAACAAGCCTGAATGAGTTTTCAGTTGCATATTGTCCTGGGGACCATTCAGGCTTGTTCGCATATATATATATATATATATATATATATATATATATATATATATATATATATATATATATATATATATATAAGACATCCGACAGTTAGAATGGGGGGGTCCAAAAGATAACAGATCGATCCTGAAAATAGTAAATTAAACACTGCTTGGCTCACATCTTACTGACGCGTCGGGATCTCCTGGTATTCACCTGGCGATAAGTGAGTGTACCACACCTCTCCTGGTGTTGCTACACTCCTCTTCCTGTGCTCTACCTCTACCCTGTATATACGACGCTTACCATATGCCGTAACAACTTATCAACTGGAAGCATTTATAACACAGGCACGCTATTGCATAATTAAAGCTGCCTTGGGTAGATTGTTTATTTCCTCTTTCTTTCATCCTCAGGCGAGTACCGGGCCCCTCTCGAGCGTGCTAATGTACAGTCACGTCCCCTTGATTTACTGTGAATTGACCTATATATTTAAATATATATATATATATATATATGGCAGTGTCAGACCACGGAGGAAGAATTGAAACAGGAATTTCCTTAAGTACTTTCGTATTTAATAATACATCTTCAGAAGGGTTAAATATATATATATATATATATATATATATATATATATATATATATATATATATATATATATATATATATATATATATATATATATGTCGTACCTAGTAGCCAGAACGCACTTCTCAGCCTACTATGCAAGGCCCAATTTGCCTAATAAGCCAAGTTTTCATGAATTAATTGTTTTTCGACTACCTAACCTACCTAACCTAACCTAACCTAACTTTTTCGGCTACCTAACCTAACCTAACCTATAAAGATAGGTTAGGTTAGGTTAGGTAGGGTTGGTTAGGTTCGGTCATATATCTACGTTAATTTTAACTCCAATAAAAAAAAATTGACCTCATATATAATGAAATGGGTAACTTTATCATTTCAAAGGAAAAAAATTAGAGAAAATATATTTATTCAGGAAAACTTGGCTTATTAGGCAAATCGGGCCTTGCATAGTAGGCTGAGAAGTGCGTTCTGGCTACTAGGTACGATATATATATATATATATATATATATATATATATATATATATATATATATATATATATATATATATATATATGTATATATATATATATGTATATATATATATATATGTATATATATATATATATATATATGTATATATATATATATATATGTATATATATATATATATGTATATATATATATATATATATATATATATATATATATATATATATATATATATATATATATATATATATATATATATATATACGTGTTTTTAGTGTATTTATACAGTTTTGAAAATTAATGTTTGCATGACGATTTGTACATACGTATAATAAATAAATACAATGTTATTGAATTTGAGTGCATGGGTCATATAATTGATCCTCGGACAGAGCTTTACTGTATTTTATTATGCTCCTCACTTAGGAAGGAACTTGAGAAATTAAGTTGATAAAGTTTACAATTTTCATGTCCCAAAAGGACGCAGTTCGATAAAGCACACCTAAGCATCTTCGTAGACATGGAAAGTGAAAGAAAATGAGCAGATGCAGCGGGAGATATATTCCATACAGGGCAAGTTTTCTCAAGTCAACTCAACAGTGTATTTTTGCTCTGCATTCTTATTGGTCGTCTTGGCTAATAGGAATGATCACACACCACCACCACCCGCTAGCGAGCTACACTGCCTTTTGGTGTTGTTGTTTTTAGATTCAGCTACTGGGAACAAACAGTTCCTAGCAGCACGGGCTATGGTGAGCCCGTAGTGGACTTACCAGGCACAGGAGATGTGCCCTCCACTGTCACTACCTGCCATTTAAGTAAATTTACACATTCCACACAGGCACTAATACGGGATAATCGTAGTCTCAGGATGGGGGGAGAGTTGACTTTAAAGTCAAATCTAAAATAAATTTATTGATTTATATATACAAGAGTTCTCACATTCTTGTACAACCACTAACATGGAGTTTGCACATGATGCACATGATGCACACTCAGTAAACGTGTAGACCTGTGCGCACATGTAGCCCCACTCAGCCCTCTTGGTGTGGGCCTTGGGGCGACTGGAGGTGAACGAGAGCAGTAACTGGTCCAGGCTGCGTCTTGTTGCCTGCCTGCGTCGTATTATTCCCTTAGTCTTGTCCATTTTTTGTTACGTTATTTTCTCTCTCTCTCTTTGTCTTAATAATTTCACCCGTGTGACAGCTGGTAATATTGCTGTACACATCAGGAAAGGGTAGAGAAGTGCACCTTTACTTGGAATGTCGCATGAAAGGGCAAATAAAAAATAATGGATGGATCTTATATGGTAGGCGGGTCATTTATCTCTCCTCTCAGTTACCTGTTCCCCCCTCCACACCCCACACCCATGTCTCTCTCTCTCTCTCTCTCTCTCTCTCTCTCTCTCTCTCTCTCTCTCTCTCTCTCTCTCTCTCTCTCTCTCTCTCTCTCTCTCTCTCTCTCTCTCTCTCTCTCTACCAGTATCTCCCACCCCCTCGTTGCTCACTTGCCAACATTTCCCTTTTTCATATTATCTTCCATGATGTAATTCCCCTCCTCAGCGAGCCTGCGACACAATATATTGTTGAGCTGTTCTGCTATCTCGCCGGCGCTGCGGCCTTCGTCTGCAGGGAACCCGCTGGCTGGGATGAAGTTACCTGGGACGGGCCGCTTGTGGACGGTGGAGGGTCAGTAGACTGCCACACGCACCGTCATTATAGAGATACACACGTAGGGGGTGAGAGAGAGTGAGAGAAAGAGAGAGTGGGCGGCTGGGACGAGGTAGCCGGGCAGTGGATAAAGGCAGAAAGTTGCCATATGGGATAATGTGATAGGTGGACAGTTGTCGGTGTATAGGGATGGTGAAGGAACCACACGGGGATGGTGTGAATTCGTAGAGGGAAAGGAATGTGGAAAGAAGCCGAGTAGAATATGTATAAAACTCGTCGAAACAATCATAAAATATAATAACAAGCGAGACAGTGAAGTTTAGGAAAGAATGTGGTTGATGGGGGATGTTGGTGGGGTGGGGTGGGGAGAGGATAGACCAGTTTTTCTTACTGATTCACTCTCTCCCTCGAAGATACTGATGGGGGATAAGGTTGTTGTGATGGAGAGGGCGCTCTGTGGGTGGGAGGGATTACTAGCCTGCGGGTGCTAGATTAGGGCTAACTCGAGTTGATTAGGCCTGGAGATATCTTGGTACCTCATCATATTTACGTCAAGATCGCAGTCAGAACTTGTATAGAACTTACGTGTATCTGTCGCTCTCTTAATTTCTTTCTATTCTTGTTCATTTTTTATACTTGCCAGCCATAGTTTATAGCAGACTACCATTCTATGTACAGTTCAAACCACAACAACGTGATGTATTAATGAGAAAAGTTTCAAGGCTGTACAATAGAATCGAACCCATCCGATTCTGGGTTCGGTTTCGAACCCATCCGAGGCTGTACCGATTCCATCGGTACAGCCTCGATATTTTCTTACCCTTTAATGTCTTGCTGTATACCATTAGTCTGGTTCTTCAAGAAGCGTTGTGGAGATATACATCTCACTCACACACTCTACCTTCGTCTCTCTGACCGTTATAGACTAACGCTAACCCTACGTACCAAATAAGAAATCAAGCATGATGGTAGGACAGAACACAGGTGGAGGAGAGGGACAGAGCGAGTTACACATGCAGATGATCGCTCGGGCATGGAGGGGAAATCAGTGGGGAATTGAGGGAAACGATAATTAAACTACAAATGTAACTGAGTGCAGCACGGGAGATAAAACCCCTAAAAAGATGCTCTCCTCAGACTCGGGCCCAGGCAACCAACAAGAAGGTTCCAGACAGGAAGAGTGGAGGGCTAAGGACAAAGCTGCAGTGTTAGGAAAACTGAAGGAGATACAAATGGAAGGGGCTGAGCTATGTATAGAGAAGGTTTTCTGGCTTGGCTAGTACAACAAAGACAAAAATCGATTGATAAAGGTAGTATTTAGGAACGAGGCCACCAAAGAGGACATTCTAGTAAAGAAAGGCCAACTGCAATGTGTAAGGGAATACAGAGAGGTATTCCTTCAGAGGAACATGACCAAAGTCAAGATAACGCAGGCAGCAGATGCAAGGAAAAGGTGCAGGGAGAGAGAAGGGAGCCAGGGAACCTCAGCCTCCAACCCAACAATCCCAGAGAGGAGTGTGGAACCACAAACCAGCAATTCAGGAACCCCAGAGGGGGACTGCAACACCCCCACCTGCCACCCCTTAGGTGTACCACCCCACCCAAATCCCAAACCCTCCCTTTCCCCAACACAATGCCCACCATACCACCCACATCCTCCTTCACCCCAAGCACCCCCAACCTCCCCATCCCCTGGTCTTCCTGTCCCAAGCAGGCCTAGGCAAGATCTAAGCCCTCCATCCCCCACCTCACCTCCCTCCAAACCCCTGCCCATGGAACGGCTTTCAACACCAGTGGGGAAATTAACTTTTTTTATTTAAATTTATTTAAAAAAAGTGAGCTTCAAGGTAATGTACTCAAACGTTGATGGGATTACTAATAAAGCAAGTGAACTGGTCGAAAGGGTGCAGGAAGAAAACCCAGATGTAACAGGACTCGCAGAAACAAAATTGTCAGGCGTCATAACAAATGCAGTGTTTCCACAGGACTACTATATATTAAGGAAAGAGAGGGAATGGAGAGGGGGAGGAGGAGTGGCCCTGCCGATAAGAAAGGACTGGAGTTTTGAAGAAATGAAAATTCCGGGCTGTGGTGGTTTCAGAGACTACATAACAGGAACTATGACTATGGGTGAACCTAAGATAATAGTAGCAGTCATTTACAACCCTCCACTAAATGACAGAAGACCTAGACAGGAGTTCGATAGGAATAACATGGCAACCATTAATATAATAGTTTATAGCTTAAGTGTTTAATATGCCTGCCTGTCTACTCTGTCTGTCTTAAGTGTTTAATAGCTTACAGCTTCCTGTGTTTAGAGCACACAGGGAGAGGAGTAGAGGAGAGGTGTTGGTGAGAGGTAAACACAAAGGATCTGGAGAAGAAAAACTGGTTATTGCAGCATGAGGACGCGAAGGTGGAAAAGGGGGCCAGGAGGAGGTGAGGATGAGAGACGGGAAGGTGGGGAAGAGGAAGCTAAGGATGGGAGGGGTGGAGAGGGCAGACCCAGAACACCGTGTATAGAGCCTGGTGTGGGATGGGGTAGGGGGGGGGAGGAGGGCACTTTCTAAACTGGTCACCTGTCTGACCAGACACTTTTTATATTTTTATTGTTATCCTGCTGGGCAGCACTTTTCTGCCCTGCCTTCCTCACCCCCCCCACTCTGCCTTCCCCCCCCCCACCCTCTGTCTTCCCCCCCCCACTCTGCCTTCCCCCCCCCACCCTCTGTCTTCCCCCCCCCCACTCTGCCTTCCCCCCCCCCCAACACTCGTAGCTCATACCTCTCAGTTCTGGAACTAGTCTGGTGGCATACTGCTGAATCTTCTAAATTTGTAGGTGCGTGAGAGATCATATGCGTGCATGTGTGTGTGTGTCCATGTGTAGGGGGATGGTTTGCGTGCGTGCGTGCGTGTGTGTGTGTGTACATGTGTTGATGGGCGAGCCAGCAGCCTGGGACTAGATTCACGAAGAAGTTACGCTAACACTTACGAACCTGTACATCTTTTCTCAATCTTTGGCGGCTTTGTTTCCAATTATTCAACAGTTAATGAGCTCCGAAGCACCAGGAGGCTGTTTATAACAATAACAACAGTTGATTGGGAAGATTTTATTCTTATAAACTGTTTAATATATGTAACCAAACCCGCCAAAGATTGAGAAAAGATGTACACGTTCGTAAGTACTTGCGTAACTGCTTCGTGAATCTGGCTCTCTGGTCACTGCGAGCAGTGGCCCACATACTCACTGACTGGCTGACTGACCGCCAGCGTGAGACACCCTAACCCCATCCTGCTTCACTGCTCACAGCGTCCTCGCCTATAGTACCTAAATCTCCTATTTCCACCTCCCCCCTCCCCTCCAACCCGTTCTCGCAAATTCGTAAAGTCAATATTGACTTATTAACTACGTGCATAGGTGATATACTAAACATAATAGATACCCTTAAAAAGATTCATAGAAAACAACGACCTTTCCTAACCTTGTTAGTATCTTAAGATATCCTCTTGCCACACACATCTCGTGATTCACTTTAAACGTGTCTCTCACGCTATCAGCTGCTGAAGGCTCTTGTCTTAGGCTAGGGAGCCGGTCGGCCGAGCGGACAGCACGCTGGGCTTGTGATCCTGTGGTCCTGGTTCGATCCCAGGCGCCGGCGAGAAACAATGGACAGAGTTTCTTTCACCCTATGCCCCTGTTACCTAGCAGTAAAATAGGTACCTGGGTGTTAGTCAGCTGTCACAGGCTGCTTCCTGGGGGTGGAGGCCTGGTCGAGGACCGGGCCGCGGGGACACTAAAAACCCCGAAATCATCTCAAGATAACCTCAAGATAGGCCCGAAACGCTCTGAAGTATTAGTTCCTGTATTGTGCACCTACGAATACTTACGAATATTCTACCGTGTCATGTTTCAAGTGTATTTTATGTAAACAAAATGATTAAAGTTATAATTATAAAATGTATCCAAACCCAATCCGTATGTAGCTGGCGCCTGACATCTGAGTGGACAGCGCTTCGGATTCGTAGTCCTGAGGTTCCAGGTTCGATCCCCGGTGAAGGCGGAAGGGAAGGTAACTATGAGGAGTTACCTAGCAGTAAATAGGTACCTGGGAGTTAGACCGCTGCTGCTACCTCCACCCCCAGTCTGCTTCCTGGGGGTGGAGGCCTGGTCGAGGACCGGGCCGCGGGGACACTAAGCCCCGAAATCATCTCAAGATAACCTCCAGATGTATCCAAATGTATCCGTACCCATTTCATCAGCACACACACGTTACTCAAATCTCACGATAGTGATTATTTTGGTTTCTTTGTCAATTTAAGGAGGGTATTTATACGGACTTTGGGATGTTGTTGTTATAGTTTCCTCTACTCGGAACAAGTTCCAAGTAGCACGGGCTATGGTGAGCCCGTAGTGGACTTACCTGGCACAGGAGCGGTGCTGAAGAATGTGTGGGACTTCGGGAGCTTAATACTGTTTAATTAGCCTGGTGGAAGAGTAAGTTGGGTTGGGTAAGTGATGTTACGGAGTTATTTTTATCAACACGGTTACTCTGTGGGCGCAACTGTGTACAGGTGCCAGAGTCTGGTGATACAACACTGATGTTCTACAGTGTTACTCATGAAGTGTTGTGTGTGTTGTTATGTGTGTGTGTGTGTGCTCGCCTCTTTGTGTTCGCCAGATTGAGCTTTAGCCGGTTGTCTAATGAAGTCACATACACACACACACACACACACACACACACACACACACACACACACACACACACACACACACACACACACACACACACACACACACACCTCTACCTGTATGGTGTTTGCGGGCAGTGTTAGTTTACTCTTAAAGCTGTGTATGTAGATACCTGACTTCCACCACTTGTTGGTTACACTGGTTTACCCTATCGTGTGGGCCAGCGGGCCGCCCCAAGAAACAGCCTGTTGGACCAAGTTATCACAAGTCGAGCCTGGCTTCAGGCCGGGCTCGGGGAAGGGAAGGGAACTATGAGGAGGAAGGGCCAAGCCATTACGACTATATAGCACTGGGAAGGGGTCAGGATAAGGATTTGGGATAGGACGGGGGAAAGGAATGGTACCCAACCACTTGGACGGTCGGGGATTGAACACCGACCTGCATGTAGCGAGACCGTCAGAAGAAAACCTCCCGAAACCCTCTCCAGATATACTCCAGGTATACCTCCCTGAATATATCTTTCCTATTTCCACCAGGTTATCGTATGCCCAGTACACAGTGATGGATCATTCTTCACAAAGAGCTTCAAAAGTTTCATTCTGATATGTCATGCTCGTTCAGAGTGATCATCAGGTCACCTCTGGCTGTTTCATCATTACCTGCCATTCTTCAGCCGGTTCTCACGATTTTGACATTTCATAACAAAACAGTTTTGGCTTTGCCTGACCAAGAACGTTCAAAGCTAAGGAACCCACCTAACCTATCGAGGCCCGTGTTCAGCAAACGTCAGTATTAAGACGCTTTAATGCTGCCTAAAACCTAACAATTATGACGGACTGGTCGATGCTGTTAAGTGTGATATATTATGTGAAGGGTCAGGTTGCTTACTGGAGGTTACATTGTTATATTGCTTAGAAAGTTACTCCTTGCTACTTCCACCAGAGTACACAAAGGTTGCTGAGCATAAGGGTCGTAGCTGTGCACAATGGCCTTGTCAGCCCACATTTGTCATAGTTGTGAATACAAGCAAAACAAAACACCCAACAATTGTCAACAATTAGAAGGTGAAGGGACGACGACGTTTCGGTCCGTCCTGGACCATTCTAAAGTCGATTGTCTTGAGAATGGTCCAGGACGGACTGAAACGTCGTCGTCCCTTCACCTTCTAGTGTGTGGTCTGGTCAACTCACTTTAGCCACATTATTGTGACTCATCGCCTGCAATTGTCAACAATATTTTCAAACATTACTGTAGGTTACCTCATAAAGTAATTAACATTTTGATATAAGATGACGCGTTATCGAGAAGTGAATGAGACGAACAATACTCAACTCCCATTACATCCAGCATGGAGAATTCGACTTCAGTTTGGAGCTTCTATCAGCTGTCTTATCAGAAGTTGAGAGATAAAATCCCAGACTGAGCTGGGCCTTTAGTAAGCACTCGGTAAGTAAGTTAGTAAGTTAGTAAGTAAGCACTTCGCTGTACCTCCCTCATAAGTAACCTGTCAGACGAGGGGTGCCACAGGTGACTATTATTGAGAAATTATCTTTGCACAGTAATATCAATGCTCGGATCATCCTAAATATTATGGAACTCGTTATGGCATCAGGCTGACAGCCAAAACATAGCTGTTCTTCAGCAATTCAAACATTCGTAATTTATTGATTAATGACAAATTATATTTATTAAAAACTGAATGCTATAACCTCAACTTGTCAAAAATAAAGCACAGGTGAAGACAAGGTCTACATAACTAAAGAGCGTGATTTGTGTTAAAAATACTGATTAAATCAGTAGAAATGAGGAGGATTCGAGCCTGTGCTCGGCATACTCACAAGCACATTCTCCTTACATCGCCAACTGATTTTTCTCATAACGTTAATGTGATTTGTTTGCACATGCACTAAAAATAGGCTTATATAAAGCAAGAACTCTTGAGTTCAAGCAGTCAAGAAACTGCATCATATCATCCGAGAAGAGTGGAAGATTGCTACAGATCTTAGTGTTGTAAACTTCGAGAACATATATAAAGCCTTCCCCCCCCCCCCCTTACTTTCCCCTTAGTCTCCCTTTCACCAGGTCACGGTGGCGCTTCTCTTATATATCTTGGTCTTATAACTATAAGACATTTTATGGGTCCCTACACACACACACAGTTGGGCAAGCTCTCTTACCTGTGACTTTTACGAGAGCAAGTCTCGTCATGGATCAGTTCCGTCGTTGTACTTGTAACTCAGGCCTCAAAGCTGTTGGGAAGAGTGATCAAATATTTTATATTTTAAAAATATAAAATATTTTTTTAAAACGTGTCTGCATTTTGTTTGATAAGTGGGTCATTTAAAGCTTTCGTCGAGGGCATACAGGAAAACTGAATTGCCTTTATAGGCCAACGGTGGAATTCGATGAGTGCCTGAGTGAAGCAATCAGCCCAATCACAGCACTTCCTGCCTGCAGCGCCGCAACTTAGTCACTGATTGGTTGCTTCCGCCACCCCACAATCAGTGCCTGCCATCTGACGGACCTCTTACATGCAAATGACAGTTTCAAATCCGCAATCTTTCTCTTCAATAAACCCCTTAGTAACAGTTATGGCTTAATGCTAGTTGATAGGTTATGGTTAGTAATCGTAGGAGAGCCCAACACACACACACACACACACACACACACACACACACACACACACACACACACACACACACACACACACACACACACACACACACACACACACAGTAGGGGCAGTGTTAGTCACTGGCAGTATTGGTGTAGGGGCGAGTGGCGGGAAGGCGACGCTCAGCTGACGTTGGCGGGTAATAACGGCCACGGTAGGGGGGCCACTTGCGTAAGTCAGAGGCGGAAGGTGTCTTGGAAACCTCCTTTCACAGGCGCCTTCCGCCTCTCCAAATGATGAGTGACTTAGGGAAAGAAAGATGATAAAGATAATGGAGAAAGAGGGTAGATAGAAAACATAAGAGAGAGAGCGAAAGATCCAGAAGCTATTACGCACTGATAAAAAGTAGTTAATTGTGTGCTAATAGGTGATAGAACGGGTTGTATATTTATATTGTATTTGCTAGTGATGAACCCCCTTATATACACCTGTGAGAGGAAGGGAAGAGATCAGGAGAAAGCAACCAGACGGCACCCCTCCTGTGCCAGGTAAGTCCACTACGGGCTCACCATAGCCCGTGCTACTTGAAACTTGTTCCGAGTAGCTGAATCTATAACAACAACAACAACAACAGGAGAAAGCACCAAGCCATTATGACTATATAGCACTTGGAAGGGGTCAGGATAGGGATTTGAGATGGGATGGAGGGAAAAGGAATAGTGCCCAAGCACTTAGACGGTCGGGGATTGAACGCCGACCTGCATGAAGCTAGCCCGAGTGCGGGACTCTGAGCCACGGGCGTCACGGGAACAAGAACTGGGTTGTGGATAGAGTTGACAAAAAAGCATCCAGTCTTGGCTCGCAGTTTAAGAATTCGTGCTAGTCAGTGACGGGGGGGGGGGGGAGGGTTATCTCTACTTTAACACTTTGATTGGAGGAAATATTCTTGTTTACATTTGTGTTAACACAAATGTAAATTAGTAGTTAGTAACAGTTGATTGATTGATAGTTGAGAGGCGAGGCGAAAGAGCCAGAGCTCAACCCCCGCAAGCACAACTAGGTGAATACACACACACACACACACACACACACACACACACACACACACACACACACACACACACACACACACACACACACACACACACACACACAGGTGAAGGGCAGCAACTCCGACCGTTACCTCGGGGTTCTTTCTCCCAGGTAACACAATAACATCTCACACACGCATGCGCATGCATGCACACGCACACACACACACACACACACACACACACACACACACACACACACACACACACACACACACACACACACACACACACACACACACACCTTCAGGAACCTGTGTAAGGAAATATTCAGAACCTTGTATACCACATATGTAAGACCAATCCTGGAGTATGCGGCCCCCAGCATGGAGCCCGTACCTTGTCAAGCACAAGACAAAGCTTGAAAAAGTCCAAAGGTATGCCACTAGTCCCAGAACTAAGAGGCATGAGTTATGAGGAAAGGCTGCGGGAAATTCACCTTACGACACTGGAAGACAGAAGAGTAAGGGGGACATGATCACAACCTACAAAATCCTCAGGGGAATCGACCGGGTAAACAAGGATAAACTATTCAACACTGGCGGGACGCGAACAAGGGGACACAGGTGGAAACTGAGTACCCAAATGAGCCACAGGGACGTTAGAAAGAACTTTTTCAGTGCCAGAGTAGTTAACAGATGGAATGCATTAGACAGTGATGTGGTGGAGGCTGACTCCATACACAGTTTCAAATGTAGATATGACAGAGCCCAGTAGGCGCAGGAATCTGTACATCAGTTGATTGACAGTTGAGAGGCGGGACCAAAGAGCCAGAGCTCAACCCCCGCAAGCACAAATGGGTGAGTACACACACGGTGCCGAGTAACCTAACCAGTCCCAGTACCTGGCCCCCAGGCTTAACAACACAAAACACCTGGGGAATAAGGCGAGGTGATTGTGCAATACTGAAACTTGGCCACCAGAAAAACTTGTCCATCTCAACTCCTCGTAAAACAAAGGAAATATATGAAGGTAAAGAATTTGCTTCCTGGTACTCCCGGACGGTGGTGAAGAAAGTGGGAGTACCGGACGGTGGTGGAGAAAGTGGAAGTACCAGTCAGTGTTTACCTACTGAACCTCACTCACTACCCACCCCTTACCTTCTTTCTCCCCCCCTTACCTTCTTTCTCCCCCACCCCCCTTACCTTCTTTCTCCCCCCCCCTTACCTTCTTTCTCCCCCACCCCCCCTTACCTTCCTCCTCACCCCCTACCTTCCAACCCCACCCCGTAAAAATATCACATTACCCAAGCACTGATACGACTACTTTCTCTCTCATAAAAACTCCTCACCCAACACCGAGGCTCACAAATGTCAAGTAGTGACCCAAGACGGTCAAGTATCCGCCATCACCGTCTTATTATACACCATCTTGGTGGTGGAAACTTGTGTAATTGTTCAGAATATAAAAATATGTATTAATAATTCCATACCAAATATAAAACAATGTAAGGTATAATTCGATGATGGTAATATAACAACAGAGATACTGATGACTATAATAATTATAGTATTATAGACAGCGAAAACCACCACAATAATAATAATTAAAATGATAATAAAGTTGAAGTGTGTGGTTTGAGAGTATGAGAAATGTGGTAATCCTTGGTTTGGTGGACCAGTGTTTGGCCAGTGACCCGTGTGTGTGTGTGTGTGTGTGTGTGTGTGTGTGTGTGTGTGTTTGCTAGTTGTGTTTTTGCGGGGGTTGAGCTTTGCTCTTTCGGCCCGCCTCTCAACTGTCAATCAACTGTTTACTAACTACTTTTTTTTTTTTCCACACCACACACACACACACACGCCAGGAAGCAGCCCGTGACAGCTGACTAACTCCCAGGTACCTATTTACTGCTAGGTAACAGGGGCACTTAGGGTGAAAGAAACTTTGCCCATTTGTTTCTGCCTCGTGCGGGAATCGCACCCGCGCCACAGAATTACGAGTCCTGCGCGCTATCCACCAGGCTACGAGGCCCCTGTGTGTGTGTGTGTGTGTGTGTGTGTGTGTGTGTGTGTGTGTGTGTGTGTGTGTGTGTGTGTGTGTATGTGCGCGCGCGCGCGTGCGTTCGCCAGCAACTGTACTCGCCAAGATGTGCTTGCAGAGTCGAGCTGACCTCCTAGCCTCGCCTTCCCTTCCCAACGTTCGTAGATTAATACCACGACTCATTTCTCCACGCGTTTTATCATATTTACATTTGAATCGAATTAGCTTCAAAGTTTCCTACATCTGACATGGAAGATGGTGGGTGGTGGTGTGTTGGTGCGCGTCCGCGGGTGCTTGTGTGGACGCAGACTACGCCGACGATGTGTCCGACGTCGGAGCGGCGGGTGCAGGCAGGGAAGGGAGGGGTGGCGGGCGGTTCTGGTGGAGCAAGAACCGGAGGTTCCATGTGGAAATCCTGCCAGTCACACGCGACCAACCCGGAAGACACCTCCTACCTTACCTCTCGCCGTGTGGTCGCCCTCTTTCCCTTCCTCGCGTCATCGTCAATATTTATTTCTTCGTCTTCTCCGTTGTCATCGCCTCAGCCTGAAAAAAAAGCCTCATCTTCAGGCTTTTTTTTATCGTATTTTTAGTAATTAATTTGATAAATCTTATTTGTATGTGTTTTCGTGGAGGAGCATTAATGAATACCGTGATCTTACTGCTGAAGGATTGTAAAATGGTTTTGGAGAAAGGAAGTTTTTAGGGTGTGTTGGATTTTAGGCCTACCAATCTCTGGTAGGTTATTAAGGCCGCCATAATAGTAGTTTTCTGGCCATCAAGTTAACTATAGTCCTGAACTTAGTCCAGAAGTAAATTATACTTAGTACATAGACACCAAGAAGCAAGATACACTTATAAATGTATCCTGAGAGGGATAGTCAAATTGTCGTTTTAAACAGCAGAAATGTAAAATAACTAAATCTGTAAAATAACTAAATCTGTAAAATAACTAAATCTGTAAAATAACTACATCTGTAAAATAACTAAATCTGTAAAATAACTAAATCTGTAAAATAACTAAATCTTTAAAATAACTAAATCTGTAAAATAACTAAATCTGTAAAATAACTAAACCTGTAAAATAACAATCTTTAAAATAACTAAATCTGTAAAATAACTAAATCTGTAAAATAACTAAATCTTTAAAATAACTAAATCTGTAAAATAACTAAATCTTTAAAATAACTAAATCTGTAAAATAACTAAATCTTTAAAATAACTAAATCTGTAAAATAACTAAATCATTGCCACCATGTCTCTCCAGAGATTTGTTGTGTTTTGGCAAGCGAGAAAGGTTTTACCCAAGCCTCGCATATCAGTACTGTTGATAGTGATATAATCTAAAATAATGATGAGTATGGGTGGCTAAATGTTACTTTTAGAGAGAGAGAGAGTTCACTGTGGGGTTTCGTAACATCACAGACACTTCAAATATAGATCTTTGTGCTTAATTGGTAGTTAATAACTGGTGAAGAGATAGTTGGTGTAAGTGGCGCGTGGAGAGGAGAGGAGGGAGGGGGGCGGTGATTCTTGGTGGGATGTGGAAAGGGGGGAGGTGGTAGTGGTGGTGGTGGTTGGTGGGGCAGGGAAGGCGCGTAGTTGTGGTGTGTGGTTGGTGAGGGGCAGGAAAGGGGGAAGCGGTTGTGGTGAGTTGTGGGGCATGGAAGAGGGCTTGTGGTAGACGTTAACGGGGCAGGAAGGATGCATTGAGTTGGTTGTGAAAGCGAGATAAGTGTTTGTTCTGACTCCTTCCTCGATACTCCATTTAGAAGTGAAGCAATTGTTGTTCACGTACAAAAAGAGAGTGCGAGACCCAGACCGAACGGCATCCCCCAGATATCGACATGCTGGTGTGTTCAGGCTTAGGTTTACTTGTGAAGGGATGGTAAGTTCATCAGGAGATAGCGCTATATAGACTGAAAGACTTGGAAGGAATACTAGGACAAGTATGTGGATTAGGACGGAGGTGAGGAATGGTGCCCAATCACTTGAACTATCGGGAATCAAACGCCGACCTACAAGAAGCGAGGCTTTACCGACCGGTCGAAGTGGTTGGAGTCCTTATGGATGGATGGGTGTCAGGTGCATGATAAGCAAATCCTAATTAAAAACTAGTTCAATACAATTGTAAATTGTGTACCTTAAAAAACATTTGTTTTCGTTTTTAAATCTATTGATTTCAACCTCTCCACAACCGCCCACATTGATGAAAATTGAATCCATAATAAGCTAATTAATCGTTTCTAATATTATATAGAACAAAATAATAATAATACAATTAATTTAATGTGCATTCGTCATAAAATATGTTTTCAGAAAAGTAACATAGAACTATTTTTTTGTGGTTCGTTAATAGAATGTTTGTTTTTTGACGTCGTTTTCTGACAACGGATTTCTTGACTTTTTCTTGACTTGACGTTAAGGGAGTGGCATATAAAAAGTAATCAGGCATTTTTTTCGTGACATATTGTTAATAATTATGCCGGAACGTCCCCTTTCTGGGGTAAGAGGAAAGGCTAGTGTGTACTCATCTAATTGTGCTTGCGGGGCTTGAGCTTTGGCTCTTAGGTCCCGCCTCTCAACTGGTGTACAGATTCCTGAGCCTACTGGGCTCTATCATATCTACATTGAAACTGTGTATGGAGTCAGCCTCCACCACATCACTGCCTAATGCATTCCATCCGTTAACTACTCCATCCGTTAACTGACACTGAAAAAGTTCCTTCTAACGTCCCTGTGGCTCATGTGGGTACTCAGTTTCCAATGTGTGTGTGTGTGTGTGTAAATGACGAGTGGGTGGTTATAATGACATGGGTGTGTGGGTTACCTTGCCTTACCTTGTAGTCATTTCGAGGATCAACGTCCCCGCGGCTCCTCGACCCGGGGTTCGTCTTGTACACACCACTCACCAACATTTATTTACCTCCCTCCCCTCCCTTTCTATTTCTTTGTTTGTGCTCTTTGACTTCTTCTTGCTCTTTCGTTTTTTCTTCTTCGTGTCTCCTTTATCGTTTTGTCTTTGTCATCTTCTACTCTTTTTATCCTCTTGCTCGTTTTTCTTACACCTTCTAACTACTGCTACTACTACTTTTTCCTTCTTACTCCTCTTTGCTCCTTCTTTCTCATCCTTCTACATTGATCTTTCTTATTACTCCTTACTCCTGTTGTCTATTTTTTTTTACTCCCTGCTCCTCCTTACCCTCTTACTCCTTACCCCATATTCTTTCTCTTACGCCACCTTCTTACTCTTGTTTTCTCCTCTCCTTTCTCCTCTCCTCCTCCTCCTTTCTCCTCTCCACCTTACTCCCCCAGCTCAACCACCCTGACTTTCACATGCCCCCTTAATCACCACTTCCCTTCCGTTTCTGTTTGGTCATCGTCTTCTTTTCAATAGACTTTTTCGTCTATTCTCGTACATTCCCTTCCATTCTCGCTCTTATTCTTATGTCAATACTTTGTGTGTCAGCCTTTTTTTTTCCTCCCCCACCACCTCCCCGTTTAGCAACGTTGTCTGTCATGTTCGTATCCGCTCTTTGTGTTAGTCTCATTACTGCCGCTTCTAATTCTATTTGTTTATTAGCCCTTTAATTATTTTTCACATTCACTTTCGACGCTTTCATTCGTTAATGCTTTAAAAAAAAATCGTGTATCTAATGTTTGTTTACTTCTAATTTATTCTTTGATTTATTATTATTGTTGTTGTGTCAATTATTATACCCCTGGCAAGCCCCGAGGAGCCACTTTCCAGTCACCACATCAATAGTGGAGTGGAGGGGGAGGGGAGGTGGAACAGGGCCAGTATATCTTGTTGTCAACTTCCGGGATGTTGGTAACTTCGACTACATTATACACGTACATGAAGATAGATATTGTAGCATTGTTTAAAATGTCGTAGCATAAACTTTCTAGTTTTGTGTGGGGGAAAAGTTAACGTGTCTCAAGTCTAAAATTAGCCTACATTAGTTTTAGTTGGCCTAGACTGATATTGGTCAAGGTGTATATTAACCAAGTTTTTTTTATTATTACCTAGAATCGACTCTATAAATCATCTAACATATTGTGACCGATTCAAAGCTCTATATATGTATTCTGTAGAGCGCAGGCGAGAAAGATAAACAATAATATACGCGTGGAAAATATTAGAGGGACTGGTTCTGAATCTGCACACAGAAATATCATCACATGAAACCAGTAGGCATGTTAAGATGAGCAAAATAGCCCCACTGAAATGCAGAGGTGCAATAAGTATGCTTAGAGGGAACAACATCAAAGGTCAAGGACATTATATCACTCCAGCAACACATAAGGGGCATAATTGGCCGGCCTCGTACGGTGTCCAAGAGAGAGAACTTGATAAACTCCTTCTAAGGATATATACCTGATCAACCAGACTGTGATTCATACTTCAGGCTGTGCGCAACCAACCTGTTCTACAATACATTTATAATACACTCTTACAATACAATCACACAATTCATCAGTAATTTTATAAGATTTCCTTTTCTGAATAAGAGCTCATGTGGCAGCTTGCCAATACTTGATAATTCTCAATAGATATAATTTGTGTATGTTATAGTGAAAGCGTTAGTTATACTGTATGATAATTTAGTTAAAAGTAACTAGGAAATACAGCACCACAGTTAAAGTTTTTAAGCGATTTTCAATTAGCACACCATATTTAGGGTCAAGGTGTGCAGTGTTGCCACATGTTGGAGAAATTGGCGGGAGATTTTACCGCTTAATGGCATTTGACAAAAGGACGTTATTTTCGAGCAATACCATTGTAAGACTTTCAACGGTTATGCCATTACCTATAACAATTCCCTTTGCCACACAAACCCTGCCGTGTTTAGCTATTAACTGAATGTTCGTTGCACAGTGAGTCCAGAAAATGCCAATTCGTGAATATAGTGCAAATATGAGATATTAACAGGCTTTGAGTAACCCTGTAAATATTAAGTAGATTTTATTTGTATTAAATACATTAATTTTTAAGAATTTAAAAAAAAATCTGTACTGTAATTGTTTTTCTAGCCTGATACAAGGTGGCAATTCTGTGCAAAAATTTAATTTGGATATTTTTTAAATCCCAATAATTTTACTATGTAAAATTAACCTCTAAATTCGTATTAATATAACGTTACAAAAAATAAAATTTTTAATTATACACCAGCAATGAAAGGACTCACGATTTGTTTCAATGTTGTTGTTGTTGTTAAAGATTCGCTACATGGAACAAAAAGTTCCAAGTAACACGGGCTATGGTGAGCCCGTAGATAGTTATTTGTTTCAATGTATATATTTATTTAGCTTAACTCAGTTGTATGACAATAAACTTTTTCGGGGATAATATTGTATCTAACCCAATTTTGTGACCCCCTAAATTTAAGGGATAATATTATATCTTAAACCAATTTTGTGACCCCTAAATTTAAGGGATAATATTATATCTTAAACCAATTTTGTGACCCCCTAAATTTAAGGGATAATATTATATCTTAAACCAATTTTGTGACCCCCTAAATTTAAGGGATAATATTATATCTAAACCAATTTTGTGACGCTAAGCCTATTGAGGGATTAAATTTATATTTGTATTATTTGATCAGTTAATAAAGTGCCAGACAGCATGCTGTCATGTTAATGTTACCAGGGTAGAAATATCTAAAGCTACTTTATCCTTTTGAGATGTATTTTATCATCTCAATAACTTATATGAACTAAGTTTAAATGTATATGTTGTGGTCATTAATAGGATCATTGTTGCTGTTTGCATTATTAGCAATGACCAGTATTATTCGTCCTTTGTTATAATTTAATGTTTATATAGCTGGATCCAGCCTTATGGTGTGGTCTTTCTCCTTGATTAGTAGCTATTGGTGGTAGATATTTTATATCAGCTTATATGAGGAATGGTATTATTATTAAGTTGTATTATTATTGTTTTTGTTATACATTTTTGCAGTTGACAGAATCCTCCTGCTTGCCCTAATTTCATTAGGCAGCTTTACCGTTTTAACTTAAACTGGGGAGGCGCATCTAGTCTCGTGGAGCTGCTGTAACCTAAGCAATCTCGACCCAACGAATCCCTTAAACTTGATTGGTGGAGCTTGTCTGGACCCAACAAATTCCATAACCTCATTGGCAGAGCGTGATGCAGTGCAGCGCCCGAGGCTGTCACGTCGTAATTTCAAGTGGGGCACGACACATGGGTCAACATGAGGCTATTACAACGGACCGCAAATTACAAAGAACCGACGACGTTTATTGCACAGTTTCATATATACATGCTGTTGTATTTCTCAGGAGGGCCACTGGGGTTATAGTTTACTTTTTGACCCCCAGTTGAGGCTATTGGGGTTGTGGTTCAATCTTTGCCCTCGGGAGCGGCCGTTGGGATTCTAGTATATTCTCAGCACCAAGAGGGCCACTGCCGGAACTGTGGTACACACGCATACTACCAACCTGCGGATGGTGTTTACTTCTTTTTACCAAGAATGGCAATAGTGGCACTAGTCCAAAGTCTGACCACCAGGAGAGGCAACTATAGGTGTAGTTCCCCTACCGACCACCAGGAGAGGCATCTATAGGTGTAGTTCTCCTACTGACCACCAGGAGAGGCAGCTATAGGTGTAGTTTCCCTACCGACCACCAGGAGAGGCATCTATAGGTGTAGTTCTCCTACTGACCACCAGGAGAGGCAGCTATAGGTGTAGTTCCCCTACCGACCACCAGGAGAGGCACCTATAGGTGTAGTTCCCCTACCGACCACCAGGAGAGGCACCTATAGGTGTAGTTTCCCCTACCGACCACCAGGAGAGGAGTCTATAGGCGTAGTTCCCCTACCGACCACCAGGAGAGGCATCTATAGGTGTAGTTCCCCTACTGACCACCAGGAGAGGCATCTATAGGTGTAGTTCCCCCTGCCAACCACCAGAAGGCAGTGGCGACTGAGTTAACATTCTGGCCCTTGGAGACATCAGAGGGATATATTAAAATTCTGACCGCCAGGACTAAGTGTGTCTTGAATATACCGAGGCCATGGGCTCCCAGTTCAGCACTACAACCCGAGTTAGATTTGTTTTAATTTCACAATTATTTTTTTGTTGTTGAATTTATTATATAATTGTTCGTTTTGTCAGGGTCAGGAAGCTTGTGTATATATATGCTCTAGGCTTGTATCGAAGTCCCTCCATTGTCGAACTACTGACTCTCCCCAACAGTGCAGCTGTTGCCTAACTGCCAGGTATCTAGTTCCCGCCTCTTAACCGTCAATCAACAGGTGTACAGGTTCCTGAGCCTATTGGGCTCTATCATATCGATACTTTAAACTGTGTATGGAGTCAGCCTTCCACCACATCACTTCCTAATGCATTCCATTTGTCAACCACTCTGACACTAAAAAAAAATCTTTCTAATATCTCTGTGGCTCATTTGGGCACTCAGTTTCCAGGCCTGAGCTGTGTGTGTGGCCTTAGGCTCTGTAGGCTTTAGAAAAAAAACTGTGCTTCATTTTTCATTTTCTTGTCTGTTTCAATTTGCCATTAACTACAAGCCTGTCGGTTTGTAGTTAACATAGTGATTACAGTTAGGGGGCACTGAAGCCGTATAGTTACACCCACTAGGTGGCCACTAAAGCGATGCGTGTACCTGGTTAGGTTAGGTATGATATACGAGGGAAGATATTTTTAATTACAATGTCACGAGTCGCTGGGTCGAAAATACCTTCCGGCGACACTTTTACTTGTTGTGTAACTGTAATGCAGCGTTGCTGTAAGGGCGGGGGTTGTGTATGTGTGGGGAGGGGGGGTGTAATGCAGCGTTGCTGTAAGGGCGGGGGTTGTGTATGTGTGGGGAGGGGGGGTGTAATGCAGCGTTGCTGTAAGGGCGGGGGTTGTGTATGTGTGGGGAGGGGGGTGTAATGCAGCGTTGCTGTAAGGGCGGGGGTTGTGTATGTGTGGGGAGGGGGGGTGTAATGCATCGTTGCTGTAAGGGCGGGGGTTGTGTATGTGTGGGGAGGGGGGGTGTAATGCAGCGTTGCTGTAAGGGCGGGGGTTGTGTATGTGTGGGGAGGGGGGGTGTAATGCAGCGTTGCTGTAAGGGCGGGGGTTGTGTATGTGTGGGGAGGGGGGGTGTAATGCAGCGTTGCTGTAAGGGCGGGGGTTGTGTATGTGTGGGGAGGGGGGGGGGTTGGAGGTTCCTATATTTGTTTATTTAATTTACATATATTATAACATATATTATAACATTTATTATACGTACATGCTAAATTGTATTTCCCTTTACAGGTGAGGCGTGATGTGGTTATCCAGGACTATTCCCCTTCCCTCTGGACCCTTTCTTTCCCCTCTCTCCCCCTCTCTCCCCCCTCTCTCACCTCCCTCACCTCCCCCCTCTTTCTCTCTCTTAGTATATCTTCATAATAAGGTGAGTTGGAAAAAATATAATTGACCTGGGCTCCCAGAGTCTTGCTAGCCATTGTCATTAAGCGATAGTGAAACAATTCTATGGCAACATTGATAGTCCACTAAACCCACGTTGTGCTGTGGTTTGGGGAGGGGGGGGGGTGATGGGTGGGGAACAGAGTATGGGAAGGGCAGGGTGGGTGGTGAGGGAAGAGCTGGTGGAAGAGAGCACTCTGGAATGGGTTGGGGGGAGTAGGGGAGTGTATTACCTTGAAGGGGCTGAGGAGGGGATTGGCATGGGATGCTTGAGGAAGGATGGCCGTGGGAGGAATGGGGTTTTATGACTGTGGGAGGAATGGGGTTTTATGATGGTGGGAGGAGTGGGGCTGTATGTGAGTGGGGGAAGGACTGGCATCGAATAAAAGTGTTTGAGAATAGGGGGTACTTACCTATCGGTGCTTGCCTATTACTATCTAGCGGGGGAGTTTGATCTCCTCCACCTGTGTGTGTGTGTGTGTGTGTGTGTTGTGTGTGCATGCTGTGTTTGAACTTCTGAACTTTCTAATTCTTTGTTGGTGAAGCTGTAGATGAACGTGTCTTTTGCTGCTTTCTGCTCATTCTGCTTGTTGGCCACCCTCCTTGTGTACGTGTTTTATTTCACTTACATCTGGTCCATGTTTGTTTCCTAGTTGATTTCACCGTAAAAGCCACACAACACACACACCACACGCACACGCACGCACACGTACGCACACGTACGCACACAATTATGAGAAGGATTAAGACAAAGGAGGACTGCTTGAGGCTTCAAGAAGATCTAGACAAACTGAAGGAATGGTCGAACAAATGGTTGTAGAGTTTAACTCAAGCAAATGTAATGTAATGAAGATAGGTGTAGGGAGCAGGAGGCCAGATACAAGGAATCATTTGGGAGATGAAATTCTTCAAGAGTCAGAGAGAAAGACCTGGGGGTTGATATCACACAAATCCTGTCCCCTGAAGCCCATATCAAGAGGATAACATCAGCGGCATATGCCAGGCTGGCCAACATAAGAACGGCATTTAGAAACTTGTATAAGGAATCATTCAGAACTTCGTATACCACATATGTCAGACTAATCCTGGAGTATGCAGCTCCAGCATTGAACCTACATCTTGTCAAGCATAAGACTAAACGGGAAAAGGTTCAAAGGTTTGCCACCAGACTAGTACCCGAGCTAAGAGGTATGAGCTACGGGGAGAGAGTACGGGAATTTATCCTCACGTCGCTGGAGGACAGAAGAGTTAGGGGAGGGAACATGATCACCACATACAAGATTCTCAAAGGAATTGATAGGATAGATAAAGATAGGCTATTCAACACAAGAAGCACACTAACAAGGGGACACAGGTGGAAATTGAGTGTCCAAATGAGCCATAGAGACATCAGACAGAACTTTTTTAGTGTCATAGTAGTTGACAAATGGAATGCATTAAGGAAGTGATGTGGTGGAGGCTGACTCCATACACAGTTTCAAATGTAGATATGATAGAGCCCAATAGGCTCAGGAACCTGTACATCAGTTGATTGACAGTTGAGAGGCGGGACCAAAGAGCCAGAGCTCATCACCCGCAAGCACAAACTAGGTGAATACACACACACACACACACACACACACACACACACACACACAGAAATATAAGAAAATTCCCTTTCGCAAACAGAGTGGTAGACGGTTGGAACAAGTTAGGTGAGGTGGTGCTGGTGGTGGAGGCCAAGACCGTCAGTAGTTGCAAAGCGTTATATGACAAAGAGTGCTGGGTAGACGGGACACCACGAGCGTAGCTCTCATCCTGTAACTACACTTAGGTAATTACACACAGTTCTCACCTTAAGCATGCAATATTTCGTTATAATAGTTCAGTAGTTGCTGAAGCATCAGTAGTACCACCATCACCACCACCACCAACAACCATTCCCACCTACCACCACCAACAGTAGTACTGTCAGTATTAGTGGTTAAGGAAGATATTTGTAGAAACTGACACTGGTAATATCGCTGTGTTCTTTAATCTTTTCCTTCAAATTTCTCTACCACAGTTATACAAAAAAAGTAAATGCTTGAGTTCGCAGAGAAACGCGCTTTTTTTAACGTGTTCTGAATTGCAGTTAAATTTGTCTTTCTAAAAGTTTTTATTACAATCTCACATTCCTGCCATTAGAACTCTCTATCGGCGGCTGTGGTCGGGAGCTCGGCTAAGCCTGACAAACCGCTTCTGAATGGTCTCTCGAAGATTTGAAGTAATTCAACTGAGCTTTCTGAAGGGGTTGAATGTAGCTCAGCTGAACTACTTCAAGATCCTGCAATGACTATCACTCTTCAACATTCCTTGTCAAGTATGACGGTTCTTTCAAACAACAGGAGTAGCTTGCAGATGCTTATCAAGGGTCTGGAGCCACACTGAAGGTCATGGAGCAAATATCAAGCTCCTGGTCATATCAATGTTTAGTTGAGTACCTTTGGTAACGGTTACGTGATTGTCAACGGCTTGCCGTCACATTTATGATGATGTTAAGGTCTGGTACACAATTGTAAGGTCTTTCCGACGGCTGGTACACAATTGTAAGGTCTTTCCGACGGCTGGTACACAATTGTAAGGTCTTTCCGACGGCTTGTACACAATTGTAAGGTCTTTCCGACGGCTGGTACACAATTGTAAGGTCTTTCCGACGGCTGGTACACAATTGTAAGGTCTTTCCGACGGCTGGTACACAATTGTAAGGTCTTTCCGACGGCTGGTACACAATTGTAAGGTCTTTCCGACGGCTGGTACACAATTGTAAGGTCTTTCCGACGGCTGGTACACAATTGTAAGGTCTTTCCGACGGCTTGTACACAATTGTAAGGTCTTTCCGACGGCTTGTACACAATTGTAATGTCCTGCCAAGGACTTGAACTCTCGAAATGTCTTACCAAGGACTTGTAAGACATAAGAAGTAACTTCAAGCGCACTGCCAATCTCTTCCCCCATCAGAGTAATATCCTTCATTGCGGGAAGGATGTGTGCATATATAATATAATAAAGGGATATTAACTGGGTGCATAATATATCAACGGGAAATAGAACACGAAAGAACGGATAAGTTTAGCTTCAGGAAAGATGGTGTTCCATGCCTGTAAATTTTATGGAACTCTTGCCAGGGATGAGCCTTGTGGTGCTGTTGTATGGTGGATCTCAGTCCCTGCTTGAGCCTTCATGTTGGGGTGCCAAGCCCAGACTGGTCTAATATATTTAGGCGTCTCTGTATTCAACCCGTCCTCTTAAAATTATGTCGGTTTTTGCTCATTTGTCGATTATACCTCAGGCTTATACCCCGATATAAGCCTCGATATGTATACACAGGATGCTTGTTCCCGAAAAAAAATAATTGTTAATTACGATTTACGCTCTCGTGGCTGGTTACCAAGTGTTTATTGTGTGCGATATTCTGTCGTATTTGTACGGAACCAGCGGCCTTGTAACTACAGAGCCAGACATATTAGCCAGCCAAATATACATTACTGCCACTGTCCTTGATTCTTTGCCAAAATAATGTTAATGTGGAGACTTTTCTTTCAAGGTAAGAGACTGAAGTTAATTTAAGCAAGGTGTAAGCGGCATGGTATAGGTGGATATACACTGAGATCAACTTTACTAACTAATCCGGCAGATCACACAGAAATCACAATTGCGTGATGCATCAAATGAACAAAACCCTGGTTTTGTTGTGTAAAAACCTTGTGTAAAACCCTGGTTTGTGCCTCGGAGAGGCTGCAGGATCCAGTGAGTTGAGTAGAACTTCGGTTTCAACTCCTCTTGACCATGTCGTAGCTCAGTCGATTAAGGCAGCGTCTGGGATACTCTCGAACGGACGCAGGTTCGAATCCTCGCCACGGCCCTTGTGGATTTGTTCATTTAATCCGTCAGATCTCGGGGTGCTAGCAGCGAGGTTTGTCCAGTCTAAAGTTGTAAATATACAAGACATTGCTATTGTGGGAAAGTAAGGGGGACCTTGAGGAGTGTGTGCAGGAGCCACGGCCAGTCTCTCTCACCACTCACGCAGCCAGACGTTACCAGACTGGTGTGTGTCTCTCCACCTGTTGTCTCCTGGTAGTCATGCTACAGGTCACCCGGGTTGTGTTCAATTTTATTTAGGGCTAATGCCAAGCGCTGGAGTCACCTTTGGTTATGTGTTTGAACTTTGTGGTTTAGACACGGGATGTTGGCGGTTGTGCTGAGGGCCCTGCCTAGATATATTGGTTACATTTGTGTATGTATGTATAATATATACACACACACACACACACACACACACACACACACACACACACACACACACACACACACACACACACACACACACACACACACACATACTGGGGCCTGATAGCTGAGTGGACAGCGCTCTGGACTCGTAATCCTAGGGTCCGGGTTCAATCCCCGGTGATGGTAGAAACAAAATGAGCAGAGTTTCTTCCACCCTGATGTCCCTGTTACCTAGCAGTAAATAGGTACCTGGAAGTTAGACAGCTGTTACGGGCTGCTTCCTGGGGGGGGGGGGGGTTGTTAGTAGTAGTAGTTGTTACCAATTGATTGACGGTTAAGAGGCGGGCCGAAAGAGCAGAGCTCAACCCCCGCAAGCACAATTAGGTAAATACACAGAGGGAGGGGGGGCGGGGGAAGGAGGGACGGAGGGAGGGGGGACGGGGGACGGGGGAAGGGGGGAGGGAGGGGAGGGGGGAGAAGGGCGTCGCCGTCAGTGACAATGATTATTATTTCTTCCTAATGTAATTATGACGATGGTGCCACATGTCGCCTCTCGCCATGCGACGTTGCCACACATTTCCTCCCGCTTTATCGTCATGCTCTCTCATCTTACCCTAACCTGCCTTGTTGCCACGTGTCCTAGTGCACCCTTCATCGTTGCCACGTGTCCTGGTGCACCCTTCATCCTTGCCACGTGTCCTGGTGCACCCTTCATCCTTGCCACGTGTCCTAGTGCACCCTTCATTGTTGCCACGTGTCCTAGTGCACCCTTCATCGTTGCCACGTGTCCTAGTGCACCCTTCATCGTTGCCACGTGTCCTAGTGCACCCTTCATCGTTGCCACGTGTCCTAGTGCACCCTTCATCGTTGCCACGTGTCCTAGTGCACCCTTCATCGTTGCCACGTGTCCTAGTGCACCCTTCATCGTTGCCACGTGTGTCCCCATAGATCTACATAGTTGCTAATCTCTTCGAAAATACGTTTTTGACATTTTTTTTATTTAAAAACATAATATTTATACAAGTGCAGAAAATTTTATGGCCCATGTGAGACTTATATTAATATCCATCGAAAATCATATATATATATTTGTCTGTTAGGCTTGGAACAATCCCTCGCCTGTCATGTTACCCTCTGAATCATTGAGTTTATATAGTCTTGTTGTCATATTTTAAGATTTCTTTGGTCACATTAAGACAAATGTCATGGCCAGACTCCCAGGAGAGCGTGGAAGAGACCCCGGACCCCAGACCCCAACGTCTGGGGGTCTGGGGTCTGAGGGAGTATTGTGGTAAGCAAGTGGTGGTGAAGCCCGAGGCAGGAGGGACTGTCCGCCAGGGGGAGCCGTGTCTCTGCCGTGGTAGACACACCTCTACCCTCCTCACCCTAATTACTACACCTCGTGTTTCTCCTCTTATCTAGTACCCTTGCTGAGAAATGGGGCGGCTAAGAAAGGCTTGGGGAAGGGCTGGATAAACATGGGTTTACAGAGTGACGGCGGCGGCGTGCAGACCCAGGAAGGAAACTCCCCAGTTCAAGGCAGATCACCCGCCCTGATTTTTTCGTCTTTCCCCCGTAGTGACCTGGCGCGTGGTCCTGTGGGGCAGCGGCGGCTTGACCCCTGGTTGTTGTGGTGACGGTGTACCACAACACACCAGTCACCTGTTGCTCCAGTGCTCCAACAGTCCAGATTTTCCATATTTTGATTTATAAGGACGTGGTTAGTAACCACAAGAGACGCGTGAATGCCAGTGTAGACACCGGAATGAACATGTGGATGTGGTGAACAATAAGAACAGTTTACTCGTTGTTCACATGGGCTTCTGAGTACTCTCAACTTTAACAACTAATTATTTATTGTTTCCTTCCAAAATAAGTCGGAATAACGCGGCTGGAAATTAATAACACAACCCACATTCATAAAGTGAAAGTGGCGACTTGAAACGGGTCCAGAACAGACCGACACGTCGTCACATAAGGGTCCAGGACGGACCGACACGTCGTCTAAGGGTCCAGGACACGTCACATAAGTTTCATGCGTGTGTTGAGTTATTTGTTGTTAATGAAAGAAGCCGCTTAATTTCATAACACTATCTTAATAACCTCATTATTCTCTACATTATAAAGTTGTTTCCGCCTTCACTAGAGTAGCCGGGACACTCGTGGTATCTTCAATCATTTGGACAAATGTGTGCTAAAATTTATCATATGGAAAATGATAAATTTTCACCTGGACTGAGAACGTCAGGGAACCTTGTGCTGAAAATAAATGTCATGTTTTAACAATATGCTTCGTCAGCTTCCTGCAGCCAACTCTCCGCAACAACTGAACACGTCTGTTGTTGTTGTTAAAGATTTACCTGCTCAGGACGAAGTGTCCATGTAGCACGGGCTATGGTGAGCCCGTAAGGTAATGAACACGTCTCGTGGAACCCGCTTAAATATTCACCATATTCAACAATTTCTCTTGCAAAGCAAGAAGCAACTTAGACCTGCTGAGAGTTTGGTGTTGCTGCGTGCTAGCTATAACAACTTGCGTCTAATTAGGGGTGAGGCAGGTCATTCTCCAGTGACCGTCGTTGGATACAAGCTGAAGAAATCTTTCTTTTAGGACCGCCTTTGTAGTATTCAATCTGAGGCTATCCGGCTCTCGAACCCTTGCATAGAGAGTGGTAGATCACTTTCGAGAAAGATGTGTGCATAGGCAGGGTGAGGAAGGTCGGAGAGAGGGAGTCTTGACTGAGTGAGGGTAGAGGGCAAGTGTAGACAAGAGAAGATAAGACAGAGCTGGAATAGAGAGCGAGACAGTCACATGGGGTGAGAGTGAGCAAGGGGGAAGACAAGGAGGGAGCGGCTGGCTGGCTGATGGAATACAGAGAGCAGAAAAAGCATCACTTTCTCTTTCTCTGCAGTTCAGGATGTTAACCTGATCTTCAGTTTCCCGCCGGGAGATGGCGCGAACTTGGTGGCATGGGAACGGGGGTGAGTGGACGCAAGGTAAGGGGGGGGGGTGTGTAGGGCGGTGGATGAGAGACGGATGGTAAAGAAGGGTTAGGGAGAGCGATGGACTAGCATGTAAATTACCTGGATGAGGCAGGTGGTAGAGTAGGCGGGGATGATCGCCGTGTTGTTTTTTGTAGTCGACAAACGGGCAGCCAGAAGAGGTGGTTGTAATTGGTGAAAGCTGCGTTTGTCTTCTGTCTGTGTCAAGTAATTGGAAAGAAACACCTGGGCCTTATAGTGGCTACTGAACTTATTTACAATACCCGCTGTATTGAGGATGTCAAGAAGGTCAGTAGAATAATACGCTTCATTGCCAGATATTTCGAGCTTGGATCCAAAAATCAGTAGTACGTCCTATTCCATAAATAAGTTTGTAGGGCTCAACTGACCTTTATGGAACACTACGCACTATATCCACCTTGATGCCTCTCTCACGGTCACTCTTCTTTACCCGTTAGGTAGTAATTACCCCAATACAATGCCAGCTTACCTTTCCGACTTCAATAGTAGCATCTGGTACAGCTCTTTAGCAAAGAAGGCCACGTGACTGCCCCATACAGACCCTTTATTCCCTGTTGACCAGACCACACACTAGAAGTTGAAGGGACGACGACGTTTCGGTCCGTCCTGGACCATTCTCAAGTCGATTGTGATGAGGACAGGTAGGGACAGGCAATAAATAGGCAAGAGAGAGCTGAGGAGGAAAGTAAGGTGTAGGGGATAGTAGTAATAATGAGAAATGCAGAAGGCCTATTGGCCCATACGAGGCAGCTCCTATTATAACCACCGAAGGGGAAGTAATAGGAAAAAGAAGAGGATAGCAAGGGAGCGTAGGAGAAGACAATGCACAGAAAAAGGAAGAAGAGAGAAAGAAAAGGAAAGAGAAAAAGAGAAAGATAAATGTACCTTTATTCCCTGTCTTGCCGCCATCATTTTAACACGAAACTCCAAATTTCGTCACGTAGGGATTCCTTCAGGGATGTCCTGCTGTTGTTTGTTTACGAATCCTATTCTCTAGGTGCTCCACGAATAGCTTTCTTATTATATTATTTTACTACCTGCCAGGGAGTGCTTGTCAATATTGGCACCACGGTAACGTTGTGCTGTACTTGTGCTTGGCCCCTCCCTACCCACCTCCGGCGACCTATTGTATATCCTGGCGAGAAGTTTGCTTAACATTTGTACATAATTATTTAGCACCCATGATGATCTTTACAGCCTTTGTCCCTTCAATTGTATGTGTAAGTGTGTGTATGTGTGTGGGGGGGTGTGCCTGTGAGGTGGGGGGGGGGGGGGAAGACGTGCATACGTTCAAGCACTTGCTCGTGCGCGCGGTTGTAGCCTTGCATTGAGAGCCAGTGTCTTTGCCCCAGAATAGTCCATGTCATAATATCGGCTCCCATATCCTAGAACTCAAGTACTTGAAATCTATTACAATTCGTTATAACACGCCTGGATCTCCTCAGTGCACGATAACAAATATTGCATATACATGCACGTTGCACAAGCGTGTTAACATTACTAAATAAACAAATAAAAAGGTCTTGGCGTGACATTCTTTCTAGCTAGTCATGGAACCATGAAGGATGACTCCGCCGTTACCCCATCGATGTGTACAAGCCGCAGTGGATTTTTAATCACCAAGTAAACTCCATTGTGGCGAGACGCAAACAAGTGGAAGGCGGTGAAATACGTGGAAAAATAAGAATGTCGCAAATAAGATCTACCGAAAATTAAATAGCCTTTCGTGTTTGGAGGTTTCGTACAAGGTCCCGCCATTTTTAGGAACAGCAGGTAAACACGAGGAGAAAGTTGGCGTGTCCGGATCTCCTGATGTGTGACTTCCTACACGCGATTGAATTGTTTTTCTTTGTCAGGAAACTTATGTTTTCATGAATTTGTCACATGGCAGACGTGTTCTCCATCGAGAGATGAGATAGATATATATAAAAACAACTTAAGCTCGCTCTCTCCAGAGATTTCAACTGTTGCCTAAGTACATATCAAAACAGGCATCAGAGAAGTCATGCGTCCGGACGCGAGCGCCCTCCCTCCACCGCGTCGATGCGTGTAAAAGTTAAGCCTTATGCTGCATTCATGCGTTGTATTCATATAAGGCACTTGTCAGGCTCCCCCCAGTGAGGAATAATGTCCTCCTACCACACTCCCTTGAGGGGTGAAAACTGTGTGAAGCCGCTTTGAGGAACCAGTGGGGTGTGGTGTGCGTCCGAAGGCTATCTCACGGCTCTGGCTACGAGTAGACAACCGTGCCGAAGCATTAAATTTCTGACCGACATACATATTGATCACTCCCATTTTTTTGGCCCACATATAATATATAGACCACTCCCATCATTAAACTAAGCTTAAAATAAGAAATAACAAAAACAGGAAGGGAAACACGTATTACATGACAAGCTACACCTCATCCCGATGTCTGATTGGCGGAGCCCATCCTATCCTAATTAGTTCCTGGTCGTCCTTCAACAAGAAGAAGAAGCTGCTGCCTCATACAAGCCTATAAAGTCCCAAACCCGTCGCTAATTAACATGTTCCATAATTGTAGAATAATTTTTTTAGAAGCTTCCTGTATGACTCGAATACCATACAAAACAGCGGATTTTTTTGTATTTCAATATCCACAAACAGCGCGTGTGGATTTAATTTTGAAATCGTATATACGAGATATAGGGAGCCGGTCGGCCGAGCGGACAGCACGCTGGGCTTGTGAACCTGTGGTCCCGGGTTCGATCCCGGGCGCCGGTGAGAAATAATGGGCAGAGTTTCTTTCACCCTATGCCCCTGTTACGTAGCAGTAAAATAAGTGTCTGGGTGTTAGTCAGCTGTCACGGGCTGCTTCCTGGGGGTGGAGGCCTGGTCGAGGACCGGGCCGCGGGGACACTAAAGCCCCAAAATCATCTCAAAATAACGAGTACCTCGTGTCCTCGCTAAGTACTGTGTGTGTGTACTTGTAGTACGATTAGTACTGTGAATGTTCAGGCAATGTTGTGGCAATAGATGAATAATTCATTTGAGAAATGTACGCATTATAATTAATTATAATTATTGTAATTTTTAACCATATAATTAATTATAATTATTGTAATTTTTAACCATTATATAAATTTATATAAACTGTTTTGGTTGATTTGTTTTATGATAGGTGTTGGGGTGAGGTGTTTCGTTAGGTTGGGGTGGAGCACGCGCGGGTTGAAGAGGGGCGGGTTAGGTTGTGAGGTATATGAGGTAGGGGTTAGAAGTTCCTGTCCACCTTACGGGCTATTCATGCCCGTGCTTAATCTTGGGTGGCTTAATCTTCATCAATCAATCATCGGTTCCTGTTAGCAGGGGAGGGGTGGGGGATGTTTGTAGATTGTAATGTATGGGATGAAGGGTTGTTGGTGTGGGGTGTAGAGGTGAGGTTGTGGGGGTATTGGTTAGCGTTGGTGTGTGTGTGTGTGTGTGTGTGTGTGTGTGTGTGTGTGTGTGTGTGTGTGTGTGTGTGTGTGTGTGCGTGTGCGTGTGCGTGCGCGTCTACTGAATTATGGAAATTTCCCCTGAAGCTATTGCTGTCCACAGCGGACATGGAAAGTTTGTAGGACGAGTTAAGAAGGACGGATCGGTGAAATGACAGTTGATAATTATCAAGGCGAAGGATTATAGTCGAGGTTATGTTCTGCCACACATGCATACTCTCTCTCACTTGCTCGCTCCCTCCCTCACTCACTCACTCACTCAGGGATGGGCAAAAGTCAAAGGGCTTTGAAATTAAAATCGACGACAGTTTATGAATTTAAAATGTACGTTTACCGGAGTTAAACACCGCAGCTAACCAGCACACCCAGCCGCTACCACACTCAACCACCGCAGTTCAGTGTGGTTGTGAATAAACCGCTACCATAGCCATTAAAAAGTTAGCCTTTAAAGAGAGAGGGGAGGGGGTGAGAGAAGTGGGGAGGGAGAGAGAGTGAGAGAGGGGAGAGTGCGAGAGAGCCCGAGACAGCGATTAGTACACAAAATCATGTAAACACGGACGAACATGCTTGAGCTACATTGCAATATCATTTACACTGATTGGTGGCTTAACCCCCTCCCCTTCCCCCTCCCTCCTGCCGCTTCTCTCCTCCCTCCTCACCCCTCTTTCCTCCCTCCCTCCCTCCTCACCCCTCACACCTCACCTGATGCCTGCCTCATCATGCACAACCATGTAAGCAATGAGAAATCCCATGCTTTCTCTTCCAATCCCTTCTTTTCCTCCTCCCCTTCATTGCTTCCCCTCCCTTCTTACCCCTCCTGTCCTTCTCTTCTTTACTTCGTTTCTTTTTTGTTATCCCTTCTTTTTCTCCTATCCTTCTCTCCCTTCCTTCCCATCCAGCCCTTTTTCTTCCTATTCGTTTTCCTCCCTCCTCTCCCACCCTCATCTCCTCTCCTAGCCTCCCTATCATATTCTTCCCCCTCCTTCCCTTCCTTCTGTCTTTTATTCTTCTGTCCCTTCACATAAACCCTGTCCCAAGGGTTTTCCGTTCACCCTTGTACCAATCCCTCGTATTCCGAGCCCTCAATCCCATTTCTCTTCCGGCTCCCTCACACCCCCACTCCCCCTCCCACTCCCTCCACTCCTCCCCTCCCACTCCCTCCACTCCTCCCCTCCCACTCCCTCCACTCCTCCCCCTCCCACTCCACCCCTCCCACTCTCCACTTCTCTCCTCGACAAACATGCTGTGTTTCCTGCCACTGACGGTCACCTACACCAGGGAAATTACGAGAGAAATTCAAATTGGTCTCTCAGTGGGTGGGAAAAGTTGCACAGGTGCACGCTGTAGGTGTTTGACTAGATAACTAGTTGTGTCTGAATGGCTAAGTGGCGGAGTGGATGACTGGCTGGCTGGCTGGCTGGCTGACTGGCTGGCTGGCTGGCTGGCTGGCTGTCTCTGGTAGGTGTCTCTCTCTGTCTCTCTGTCTCTGTCTCTGTCTCTCTGTCTCTGTCTCTGTCTCTGTCTCTCTGTCTCTGTCTCTGTCTCTGTCTCTCTGTCTTTGTCTCTCTGTCTGTCTCTCTGTCTCTGTCTCTGTCTCTCTCTCTCTCTCTCTCTCTCTCTCTCTCTCTCTCTCTCTCTCTCTCTCTCTCTCTCTCTCTCTCTCTCTCTCTCTCTCTCTCTCTCTCTCTCTCTCTCTCTCTCTCTCTCTCTCTCTCTCTCTCTCTCTCTCTCTCTCTCTCTCTCTCTCTCTCTCTCTCTCTCTCTCTCTCTCTCTCTCTCTCTCTCTCTGCAATCTGACTAGTTTGCAGAGTAGCTGCCATTTAGCTGGCTGTCGAGTTTTGTGACGTGTAAAGTTGCGTGTATTTGCAACTTTTTATTTCAATAATGGGTTTCAATGCTCTTGTGAGGGGTGCCGGTCCCAGCAGCTGGTGAGGACTTGTACCCGCCAGAGGGAGACAGCAAGCCCGGGGCGTCCCGTCGACCAGTCTTCACTTAATATCTGCTTGTAGGTATTTACGTCCCACGGGTTACCTCGAGCATAATATAACCAATGAGCGAGGATTATGCCAACTAAGGAGTATATTCTGCTAACCAAGATAATATATTCTGCTAACCAAGATAATATATTCTGCTAACCAAGATAATATATTCTGCTAACCAAGATAATATATTCTGCTAACCAAGAGAATATATTCTGCTAACCAAGAGAATATATTCTGCTAACCAAGAGAATATATTCTGCTAACCAAGAGGATATATTCTGCTAACCAAGAGAATATATTCTGCTAACCAAGAGAATATATTCTGCTAACCAAGAGGATATATTCTGCTAACCAAGAGAATATATTCACCAGATATTACAAGCTTGTTATCGTGTTGCGAAGAATTGAAATGTATGCGTTATGATAGTGATCATATCAGAAAACCCCAACAATGAACCCAGTTCTGGATTCCTGATTCCCCGAGAGAACTCGCTCCCAAATGACCCCTAAATGATTCTGTTCCAAATTTTCGTGGAAAAAGTGCTTCAGTTCTTGCCTTCGAGGCGCACTTTTTACACTTCTTCACCTCAGGGCCTTAAAAATACAAATAAATGCCATCGCAAGTATTTAAATTAAAATTAAATGTTTTACAATAATTTGATGCAATTAAAAGGCCATCATGGTCCAGTGGGTAGTGCGTCTTTTCTGACGCGTCCAGAAGTAACGTAATAACGTACAAATATAGGAAACTGTAGAGCGTCTATTGGCCCATATGAGGCAGCCCCTATTGACACCCACCCTGATTTATATCCATATATCACTAAGAACTCTTATTTGACCCGGCCACGATTCGAACCCATGCCGTCCAGGATCACCCCTAAACGTACACAGTACCGTGACCACCGCACCAGTCTATAAAGATTGGTCAGTCCTGGTGCCAGTCCTGGACGGCGTGGGTTCAAATCCCGGCCTGGTCAAATAGAGTTCGTAATGATCCATGTCTTGCGCGTTCATGCAACTTTCTCACACACACATATATATATATATATATATATATATATATATATATATATATATATATATATATATATATGTATATAATATATATATATATATATATATAATATGAGTTTTTCCCTGAGTGCTCTGTGTTCCCTTCTCTGAGCCTGTGGGTCCCTATAATTGCACCAGTGGTGGTACCCCCCCATATATATATATATATATATATATATATATATATATATATATATATATATATATATATATATATATATATATATATATAATAGTATATTTTGGTAGCAGTCATTCTTTTAAATATATGTTGAATATGACCGAAAGGGTAAGATTAACACGAATCTTCTCAATATTTCTTATGTTTTTCTTAACTGTCGACGGAAGTTGAAAAATTAACTCACCAAAGTTCATTTTCACACTTTATTTATGGTCTGACGCCTAGAAGCGTTTCGCAAGACACTTCTTACATTTTTAAAGACAATTTTACATAATCTGTTTCATGCTTATATTTGTTTTTCGATGAGGTTATAGGACATAAATGTTTTTGGGTGAGGTAACAGGACACAAATCAATGGGTAAAGAGAACACGAATCAATGGGTACATTGCATGTTTTCTCTTCTTGATTCTGTGTTGGTTCGGGGTCTTGAAGTGGGTAGAATGTAATTATGTGTTAATTGGCTGTTGATAGCTGGATCATCAGCCAATTAACACATAATTACATTCTGCCCACTTTAAGACCCCGAACCTGAAACTCCATAGAAACTGTGTATGGAGTCAGCCTCCACCACATTACTGCCTAAGCATTCCATCTGTTAACTACTCTGACACTGAAAAAGTTCGTTCTAACGTCTCTGTGGCTCATTTGGGTGCTCAGTCTCCACCTTTGTCCCCTTGTTCGCGTACCACCCGTGTTACAGTTTATCATTATCTACCCTGTCAATTCCTCTGAGAATTTTGTAGGTAGTGATCATGTCTCCCTCTATTCTTCTGTCTTCCAGTGTCGTGAGGTGCATTTTACGCCATTCTGTCCTCGTAACTCATGCCTCTTAGTTCTGGGACTAGCCTAGTGGCATACCTCTGAACTTTTTCAAGCTTCCTCTTGTGCTTGACAAGGTACGGGCTCCATGCTGGGGCTGCATACTCCAGGATTGGTCTTACATATGTGGTATACAAGGTTCTGAATGATTCCTTACACAGGTTCCTGAAGGCAGTTCTGATGTTAGCCAGCCTCGCATATGCCGCAGATGTTATTCTTTTGATGTAGGCTTCAGGAGACAGGTTTGGGGTGATATCAACTCCTAGATCTTTCTCTCTGTCCGTTTCATTAAGGACTTCATCTCCCATTCAGTACCCTGTGTCTGGCCTCCTCTGTGTGCGTGTGTGAGTGTGTGTGTGTGTGTGTGTTTAATTTTTGAGGGGTGAGGGCAGTATTCCAAATCTAAGGATCTCCGTCACGTAAGTACGAGAATATTGTAATTAAGATAAAGAATACTGCATGATCCTTGAGACCCGCTTGGTAACGCCCTCTCCTCCCTCACTCTCACTCGGCGTTCCAACTTGGGGTGTGTTTGGTGTACGTGGGTTGAGTACCCGAGTTTGTGGTGGGGGGCCCAGGGGTCGAGGCCTGGACGCTGCAACTCGTTCTCGCACTATCGTATAGTCAATATTGACTTATTATATACGTGCATATGTGACATACTAAACATACTAGTTTACCTTGAAAAGCTTCATAGAAAACACCGACCTTACCTAACCTTCTAATTACGAAGCAATAAGAGGCTTATCTTAACATACTAAGAAGGTTAGGTAAGGTCGGTGTTTTCTATGAAGCTTTTCAAGGTAAACTAGTATGTTTAGTATGTCACATATATAATAAGTCAATATTGACTATAAGAAAGTGCGAGAACGGGTTGGACACTGGCACCTCTTGGTGTACATATATAAAATGAGAAAAAGACCATAAACTGTGTTCACAGAGATGTGCTTGTCAATTGAGCTTCAGCTCTTTGGGTCACGTCTTTCAATCTTCAATTGGTTGTTGGACTAGTTTTCGAACGCTCTGGCCTGTCATATCTTAGCTCGTTTTCTTGATTTGTCACCGTAAAAAAAATATTATTTTTTGCCTAGTCAGGAACGTACTAACTCATGCAACCCAGCTGACCTATCGAGCCCGCTGCATAGAAAACGTCAGAAATATAGGGTATTCATTTTTACTAACGGATTGGCCAGTTCTGTTAAAAATGCAGCGCATTAGGTGCCGTGAGAGGACTGTTGCATATGTCCGTCTGAATCTGTGTATCGAGTCTGTCCTCACCCCTTGGCTAACTTGCTCATATCATTTCACTAACAAAACATGCACAAAAAAACACTTTCTAATGACTGTTGCTCATTTGGGAACATAGTTCCCACTTAAGGGCTCACATTCGTCTTCGTGTGTGTATGTATGTATGTATGTAATGCATGAATGCATGTATGTATGTGTTGGGAGGAAATCTGGGAAAGCTTACACGTGTTTATGATACATTAACTCTGTGTAATGTTGAGTTGTATAATTGGTTATTGAAGTCCATGTGTGGTCTGACTGCCCCAGTTGTACACACAGTGGTGCGGAGTGTCTTTTTGTAAATGCTTTACGTAAAGAGTTACGAATTACGTGATTCATAATTACAAATTGTTAGTCTATTATTAAGGGGGGGGGATCTGTGCAATAGTCGCTTGTGGTTTGCGTGGTTAATTAACATTAACCAATTTATGAGGGCGGGTTGGATGTGTAAATATCCGAACAAGTTATCTTGGACGGGGGTGAGAATAGTTTGAACCACCCCAACATTTTTTTTAGTGTTTTTATATCATAACTTATTTAATTTTCAAGCCCCCCTAGAAATGATCAAACTTCACACGTAATACACACAGGTACACACTCTCAAGGTGTTTGAGGCAGTGGTGGAGGATGGTAGTACCCAGCGGTCCGAGTTGGCGTGCGGACGCTTTACCGAGGGAAGAGTGGTCATTCATACCAAACACTGGGGTATGTTGGGGTGCCCCCCTGGGAGAGTGGGGAGCCAGGGGGGTGGAGGGTGGATCTCTCCCTGACTGCTAATGTACTGTGGGTACAAGCGGGCCGCCTTGAGAGACTGAGTTTTGCAACTCTGTAGCAAGATCAGAGATGCCCTGAAGCTCAGGTAGAATGCTCCTATCTGTTGACGGTTTTGATGGCTCTCTTGTCGCAGTCGGGCTTGGGGGACCATCCTTCCTTGGTGATTACCTGGTTATATGTATGTATGTGCATATGCGTTGTTTGTAGCTCGCTGGTTCATGTAGCCATCATAGCCAGGCTGATCCGGTAACTCCAGCAGAAACTGGTGCAATAACTCTCTCTCTGGGACCCCGACTTTCGGTGTTGCAGTGATTGGAGGCCGGGTGTACTCAACACTGTACTCTGATGCTGTTGTCTCGGTTAATGTCCCTGATGGGGGCGAGGCTGCTGGTCTAACGCAGTGGTTACTGGTCTTATCCACCAAGGTACCAGCCCTCTTGCTTCGCCGCAGAGTCCAGCTCTACAGTGGTCGCCGACTCTCACTTTGTTGCTGTTGGTATACATGTTGTTGTTGGTATACATGTTGTTGTTGGTATACATGTTGTTGTTGGTATACATGTTGTTGGTTGGTTGGTTAAGGGATCCTGTACATCAGTTGCATTCCTTCTGGCAGTATGGGTTCGAGTCACATCTGGGGTGTGAATTTTCAGTTGCATATATGCCTGGAGACCGTTCAGGCTTGTTCGCATGTTGTTGTTGGTATACATGTTGCTGTTCACCTTCCAACTTGGGTTTATATTGACGTACATGGGTCATGCACAGCTCATATATTGCCTGTCCTGCAGATGTTAGTGAAAGTGTTCGCCGTCTGCCCTGCAGGTGTTCTGAAGATGTTAGAGCTTTCTGTCGCTTGAGGTTCGATTCCCTTGATCTCGCTCACCTTGTGTAATGTCATTTGATTATTCTCAATTACGTGCTATAGTAATTAAATATTAGAGTTTATTAGTATTATACTTATTTTGTAGTTCCATCCTTTGGAATATTCTCACTATTTTATATATGTGATATATTTGTGTTGGTAAATGTGTGTGTGTGTGGGGGTGGGGGGGGGGGAGTGGGGGTATACTCCAAGGTTCAGCTTGTTGTTGTTGTTTCAGATTTAGCTACTCAGAACACAGTGTCCATGTAGCACGGGCTATGGTGACCCCGTAAGGGACCAAGGTTCAGCGTCTCGCCCTTCACCCCGGCACCCTGGGTGGGGCTGGCATGGTGGGAGGGAGGGGGGGGGGCTACTGGTGATAGGGGAGAGGGAGGGCGTGGACATGTAGGTGGGAGAGAGAGAGAGAGAGAGGAGGGGGGAGAGGGGGGCTACCTTACCTTACCTTGAGGTTACCTTGAGGCGCTTCCGGGGCTTAGCGTCCCCCGCGGCCCGGTCGTCGACCAGGCCTCCTGGTTGCTGGACTGATCAACCAGGCTGTTGGACGCGGCTGCTCGCAGCCTGATCCAACAGGAAGGACACAACATTCATAGTGACTGTTGCTTCACAGTTGCAGGGACAACATGACGATTAACACACGTCCTCGGCCCAATGAAGGGACCCGAGTTTTAATTCCCGGAGGACAGAAACGGTTGGGCATCGCTTCCTTTCATCTGATGCACCTGTTCAACTAGCAGTTCACCTGTGGGCTGCATCATGCACTCTGCAAGCACAAATAGGTGAAAGCACACACACACACACACACGTGGGGCCTCACGGCTGAGTGAACAGCACTCGAGGGTCGTAGTTCAAATGGCCCAGGTTCGATTCCCGGCGGTGGTGGAAACAAATGGGCAGAGTTTCTTTCACCCTGATGCACCTGTTCACCTAGTAGTAAATAGGTACCTGGGAGTTACAGCTACTTCATGTGTACTCACCTAGTTGTGTTTGCGGGGGTTGAGCTCTGGCTCTTTGGTCCCGCCTCTATACGTGTGTGTGTGTGTATGTGTGTGTTAGAGAGAAGCATACGTAATAGACATAATAGATAAAAAATAAATTGGTTAGAAAGGCGGGGTCCAAGAGCTAATAGCTCGATACTGCAGGCACAAATAGTAAACAAATAGTAAATACACACACAAACACACCCTACACTAGTTGACTGACGGTTGAGAGGCGGGACCCAAGAGACAAAGCTCAACCCGCCGCAAGCACAACTAGGTGAGTACACACACACACACACACACACACACACACACACACACACACACACACACACACACACACACACACACACACACACACACATTCACAACCTGTTCCGACCGAGGACGGTTGCATAACACCTACATTTGTAAACACGACCATCCCTGCAATTATATATACATGCATATGTTTATCGTATATGTAGGATGCCTCTACACTGTTAAGAATATGTCGTAATGTTGCTTGTGTGGTGAGATGAGCCGTCATAGACAACAGGAAATATTTCCCATGGACAACAGGAAATATTTCCCATGGACAATAGGAAATATTTTCCTGTTGAATAGCTGGCGATCCAGCTATTTCCAGTTGCCGTGATAGGCCGTGATAGGCCTCGGCGAGTGAGGTAATCCTAGGAGGCTAGCAATCCAGGTAGGCCTAAGCGAGCGAGGGTCAGTTCTTGCTGTGTGGGAGTTTAGAGGGAATAGCGTGGGAGAGGGAAGGGAGGCGGTAGCGTTGTCGGGTGTGTTTGCTTTATTGGGGGGAGGGGGAGGGTGAGGTGGTCCTGACCCCAGTCTGACCTCTCCATGTGACCAGACTTACCTTGATCCAATATGTACTGTAACCACTACAGTCATCCTGTAATTGTTGCTCCCTCCCACTTGTCTCCGTTGGTCTCTCTATCACTCTTCACGACAACAACAAAGGGGGAGTTTTATCATCATAGTTAACGTTGCTGCATATGCAAATGATGGTTTAATGGGATCCGACATTTTCCATGTCCGTCGGTATTCACTCTTTCGAGCATGTAGCTGTGTGTTTTGTTTTGTTTTAACCTATTGTTGATTATGGGGACGTGAGGTCTAGCTCTTAATGCCACCTCGTCTTAACGTTTTGCACCTGTTGCGTTATAATTTGTATTGGGGTCTGCTATTGTTTATGGAAAAAAAAAACACGTACCAGGAGAACCGGAGTTTAGAGAACACGTACCGGGCTCTCCGCTCCTGCCACACCTTCACCTGTGTGTGTGTGTGTGTGTGTGTGTGTGTGTGTGTGTGTGTGTGTGTGTGTGTGTGTGTGTGTGTGTGTGTGTGTGTGCGTGTGTGTACTTATGTTGTGCTTGCGGGGGTTGAGCTCTGGCTCTCTGGTCCCGCCTCTCAAGTGTCAATCAACAGGTGTACAGGTTCCTGAGCCTACTGGGCTCTTATCACAGCTACACTTGAAACTGTGTATGGAGTCAGCCTCCACCACATCACTTCCTAATGCATTCCATTTGTCAACTGCTCTGACACTGAAAACATTCTTTCAAATATCTCTGTGGCTCATTTGGGCACTCAATTTCGTCCTGTGTCCCCTAGTGCGTGTGCCCCTTGTGTTAAATAGTCTGTCTTTATCTACCATGTCAATTCCTTTGAGACTCTTGTATGTGGTGATCATGTCCTCCGTAACTCTTCTGTCTTTCAGTAACGTGAGGTTGAATTTACGTAGTCTCTCCTCGTAGCTCATACCCCCTCAGTTCGGGTACTAGTCTAGTGACAAACCTTTGAACCTTTTCCAGTTTAGTCTTATGCTTGACTAGATATGGACTTCATGCTGGAGCCGCATACTCCAGGATTGGTCTGACATATGTGGTATACAAAGTCTGGAATGATTCCTTACACAAATTTCTAAAGACCGTTCTTATGTTTGCGAACCTGGCATATGCCGCTGATGTTATCCTCTTGATATGTTTAGTGTGTGTGTTATTACACACCTTATTAAAACCACATCATTAGAGATAAAGATCACATGTTTTCGTTCAGTCGTACATTGCAATTACAGCAATTTGTCAAGGTTTTACTACGTGCTGAGCTTTCTACTTTGTTTTGCATAAAAAGACTATTTGGGCGGCCAGGTACGCTGTCGCTTGTTAAGTACACACCAGTATTCCCCTCCACGCCCTCCCTTCCCTCCCAAGCACTCCCCTTCCCTCCCTAGCACCCCCCTTCCCTCCCTAGCACCCTCCTTCCCTCCCTAGCACCCTCCTTCCCTCCCTAGCATCCCCTTTCCCTTCCTAGCACCCCCTTCCCTCCCTAGCACCCTCCTTCCCTCCCTAGCACCCCCCTTCCCTCCCTAGCACCCCCCCTTCCCTCCCTAGCACCCTCCTTCCCTCCCTAGCACCCCCTTCCCTCCCTAGCACCCCCCTTCCCTCCCTAGCACCCCCCTTCCCTCCCTAGCACCCCCCCTTCCCTCCCTAGCACCCTCCTTCCCTCCCTAGCACCCCCCTTCCCTTCCTAGCACCCCCCTTCCCTCCCTAGCACCCTCCTTCCCTCCCTAGCACCCCCCTTCCCTCCCTAGCACCCCCCTTCCCTCCCTAGCACCCCCCTTCCCTCCCTAGCACCCCCTTCCCTCCCTAGCACCCTCCTTCCCTCCCTAGCACCCCCCTTCCCTTCCTAGCACCCCCCTTCCCTCCCTAGCACCCTCCTTCCCTCCCTAGCACCCTCCTTCCCTCCCTAGCACCCCCCTTCCCTCCCTAGCACCCTCCTTCCCTCCCTACCACCCCCCTTCCCTCCCTAGCACCCCCCTTCCCTCCCTAGCACCCTCCTTCCCTCCCTAGCACCCCCCTTCCCTCCCTAGCACCCCCCTTCCCTCCCTAGCACCCCCCCTTCCCTCCCTAGCACCCCCCCTTCCCTCCCTAGCACCCCCCTTCCCTCCCTAGCACCCTCCCTTCCCTCCCTAGCACCCCCCCTTCCCTCCCTAGCACCCTCCTTCCCTCCCTAGCACCCTCCTTCCCTCCCTAGCACCCCCCCTTCCCTCCCTAGCACCCCCCTTCCCTCCCTAGCACCCTCCTTCCCTCCCTAGCACCCCCCTTCCCTCCCTAGCACCCCCCTTCCCTCCCTAGCACCCCCCTTCCCTCCCTAGCACCCTCCTTCCCTCCCTAGCACCCTCCTTCCCTCCCTAGCACCCCCCTTCCCTCCCTAGCACCCCCCTTCCCTCCCTAGCACCCCCCTTCCCTCCCTAGCACCCCCCTTCCCTCCCTAGCACCCCCCCTTCCCTCCCTAGCACCCCCCCTTCCCTCCCTACCACCCCCCTTCCCTCCCTACCACCCCCCTTCCCTCCCTAGCACCCTCCTTCCCTCCCTAGCACCCCCCTTCCCTCCCTAGCACCCCCCTTTCCCTCCCTAGCACCCCCCCTTCCCTCCCTAGCACCCCCCTTCCCTCCCTAGCACCCTCCTTCCCTCCCTAGCACCCCCCTTCCCTCCCTAGCACCCCCCCTTCCCTCCCTAGCACCCCCCTTCCCTCCCTAGCACCCTCCTTCCCTCCCTAGCACCCCCCTTCCCTCCCTTTATTTCGTTCTACAACTCTTTATCGCCATCTGTTGAGAGAAGGCATTATAGCCTGTGCCTTACCAGAAGCCCATTTGATGTCTTATAACGTCTCGGGGACTTCGTGTGCCCACTACCGGGGTTTGTCTTCCGACGGCGCTAGTCAAGTCCAGCCATTATGTCTGTCTCTCTCTCTCTTATATTGAACTTGTGGTGAGCGAGCAAGCTATGGGTGCCAGCACGCACACTGTACAGTCTGTGTGGTGTCCAGTGGGCACTGCTTGTCGCCATCGCCACAAGTAAGGTACACAATTGGAAGAAAATACTGGGAAGGTTTAAATGTGTAAACTCGTATGTTGTAAAGCGCAGACGAGAGAGATATAATACTTAACACCTGGAAAATATTAGGTGGACTGGTGCCAGACGTGCTCACGGTAACAACTATCTCGGGACCAGAGGTATAATGGGTATGATAAGACACTTATATCAAATTTAAGGGCTCAAGACTTTTCAGCATTTTCCCTCTAAACATAAGGGGCATATCTAGCCGACCTCAGTCTTTAAAGCACACCTGTGAACACCTCCAAAGGATACCTAATCAAGCGGGCTGTGATTCATACGTTAGACTCCAAACAGCCTGATTGGATAGTTTAAAACAGTGAGACTTGTCCCCACGACCACATTGGCTCGTGCCGGCACTCCTCCAAGGAGTGCCGGACCAACCGGGCTGTGGTGGGTATGTGGGCCTGCGGGCCGCTCCAAGCAACAGCCTGGTGGACCAAACTCTCACAAGTCAAGCCTGGCCTCGGGCCGGGCTTGGAGAGTAGAAGAACTCCCAGAACCCCATCAACCAGGTATCAACCAGGCTCCTGGAACCAACGAGAGAGAGGTAGGAGACACGAGGCCCTTCTCCACAAACAGGATAAGTGAGCGATTCGCTAAATGTCAAATCACTGACCACAACGATTAATTTGTTGACGGCAAATTAATCGTAATCAGTCTGACTCGGTAATCAGTCTGACAGTGGGCGTTCCATTGCTATCGTTGGAATGGAAGAGCGTCCCTCAAAACTGAAACTCGGTAACAGTGTACGGAATATGAGTAAAAAGTATCGGTGACAAATATCGAGAACTTTTAAAAGCTTTGTTTTAAGTAGTCAGAGAAGACGTGGTGGTGGTGATGGTGGTAACGCTGGTGACGCTGGTGGTGGTGGGGGTGGTGGTGATGGTGGTAACGCTGGTGACGCTGGTGGTGGTGGTTGTGGTGGAAGGGAGAGTGTGGCAAATGTTTCGGCGTGTTGTTTATGTCAAGTCAATGGGCGGGCAAGATGGCCTCCTCAGATTAGCCTAACTTTCATCCGTAGCTGACTCTTTCCCCCCCCCCTCCCCACCTCCCTCCACACCCGACTGTTCAGTGTGGGCCGCTCTGCCCGCGGTTTCTTTACTATAAAGTTTATGCCATAAAGGCTATTTTTTTTAATATGAAAATACAAGTATAATTACCGACCGCTTGGGTTTTTAATTATATTACATACAGAGAGAGAGAGAGAGAGAGAGAGAGAGACCCGCACACACACACACACACACACACACACACACACACACACACACACACACACAATTATATATATATATAATATATATATATATGTGTGTATATCACGAAAATAAACACGTGATTAAAAATGTGACAATGTCAGACCACGGAGGAAAAATGAAACAGGAATTTCCTTAAGTACTTTCGTATATTAATACATCTTCAGAAGGAGTGTCTCCTTCTGAAGATGTATTAATATACGAAAGTACTTAAGGAAATTCCTGTTTCATTTTTCCTCCGTGGTCTGACATTGTCATATATATATATATATATATATATATATATATATATATATATATATATATATATATATATATTATATATATAATATATATATATAAAGGGGGTGGTAGGAGAAGTGAACACTCTTTCGTATTCAGAGTTAAATGTCAAGTTTTTCCCTGAGTGCTCTGTGTTCCCTTCTCTGAGGCTGTGGGTCCCTATAATTACACCAGTGGTGGTACCCCCCTATATATATATATATATATATATATATATATATATATATATATATATATATATATATATATATATATATATATATATATATATATATATTATTAAATATGACCGAAGAAGTAAGATTAATAATTCTAACACGAATTTTCTCATTATTTCTTATGTTTCTTTTCACTGTCGATGGTAATTGAAAAATCAATTCTCCAAAATTCATTTTTATTTCTAGTTTGACGCGACACTGGAACGCGTTTCGTAATAACTTATTATATTTTCAAAGACTTTAGTTTACACACACACAAATATAACCTGCAAACACTAAACAGAGTTCCACTATGCTATAATTTAAATTATAAGCCATATCAATTATAGCATAGTGGAACTTTGTTTAGTGTTTGCAGGTTATAGTTGTGTGTGTGTAAACTAAAGTCTTTGAAAATGTAATAAGTTATTACGAAACGCGTTCAAGTGTCGCGTCAGACTAGAAATAAAAATGAATTTTGGTGAATTGATTTTTCAGTTACCATCGACAGTGAAAAGAAGCATAAGAAATATCGAGAAAATTCGTGTTAGAATTATTAATCTTACTTTTTCGGTCATATTTAATAATATATGTTTACAAGAAAGACTGCTACCAAAATATACTAATATATATATATATATATATATATATATATATATATATATATATATATATATATATATATATATATATATATATATATATTTTGCCAGAGAATATGTTAAAGGGACTATCATAACGCTAATTTTATTAACTTTCTTACAGGCGTTTAACATAATTGGGACAAGGGTGTATATAGGTCTTACATACAGCTGTAGTTAGGTCAGTTTCAGTCTTATCTGGCCTGTAATTGGAGTGATCTATAAAAAAAAGGGGTTATTGGGACAAATTCAGTAAGCAGCTTTAACCGGAATTATGGAAAGAAGCAGGAAGAATGACATTGTGATAATTGACCGGAAGCTGGAATTGTGGGGCTAAGTAGCTCATTCTTGACCCCTGTAACAACTATTTGGGAAAGGGAGGGGGAGAGGGAGAGGGAGAGAGGGGGGGAGAGGGAGAGAGAGAGGGGGGGCGTGGAGGGCTCACAACCCCCCACCCCGTAACCTTGGTGACTGTCTGGCCTCGCTCACTAACGGGACCCGCTACCCAGCTGGTTATTACTGCAGCGGCACATTTATACAACTTTGGCACACCTTTTAGTTAATGTTGCACACACACCTGTAGCTAATGTGGTACACCTGTAGCTTGTGACACACCTGTAATTAATGTACACCTGTACATATGATACACCGCTTGTTTATGTAACAAACCTGTAGTAAATGTACGGCACCTGTAGAGAGAGAGACAGAGAGAGAGACAGAGACAGAGAGACAGACAGAGACAGAGAGAGAGAGAGAGACAGAGAGAGAGAGAGACACAGAGAGAGACAGAGAGAGAAAGAGACAGAGAGAGAAAGAGACAGAGAGAGAGAGACACACAGAGAGAGACACAGAGAGAGACACAGAGAGAGAGACCGAGAGACAGAGAGAGACACAGAGAGAGAGACCGAGAGACAGAGAGAGACACATAGACACAGAGAGAGAGAATGTAGCACATCTTGTGGAGGGGAATTGTGTGACTATGTGACAGAATTTGTAAGTGTTGTGTGACGGACCTTGAGGGCCTGGGTCTATGTTGGAGCTTTATGATGCGTTGGGCATGGCGTTGTGACGGTGCAGCTCATCCTCCTAAGCGTCTCCAACGTCAAGAAACTGTCGTACTAGAGTGCCCTTACCCTACCCTACCCTACCCTACCCTACCCTACCAGAGGACCCAAAACAGAAAACGGGACAGCGTGTGTCAATTTCGCGAGTCGCTACCATTTTCTAGTACGACAAATTTTGGCCTTATGCGGCTAATGAGGTATGAGGTATAAAGTCTACATCAAAATGCGACGTTCTATTAGGAGGTTGAGAGTGAATATAAAATAAGAGTGAGAGCGGGCTGTAATAGGTGAGAGTGGAGAGTGACAGGTGTCAAGGCGCCCGAGCTTGGCTAGACTTCCTGTGTGACACGTCACGTGGCATGTGTGTACTCTCCTTGTGTCACACACCCACACTCATGCACACGCGCGTGTGGGTGTACGTGTACGTCCTTGGGGCCGAGGTCGGCAGGTTCTCCCGGTCGAGTGGACAGCGGCGCGGCTTGGGGGTCGTAGTCCTAATGGGCCCTGATTTGATTCCCGGCCGAGGCAGAAACAAAACGGGAAGAGTTTCTTTCATCGAATGGGCCTGTTCACCTAGCAGTAAATAGGTACCTGGGAGTTTGGCAGGCGCTACGTGCTGCATCATGAGAGGGGGGGGGGTGTACTCACCTAGTTGTGGTTGCTGAGGTTGAGCTTTGGCGCTTTGGTCCCGCCTCTCAACCGTCAATTAATGTGTGTGTGTGTAATTGCCTAAGTGTAATTACCTAAGTGTAGTTACAGGATGAGAGCTACTCTCGTGGTGTCCCGTCTTCCCAGCACTCTTTGTGCTAGGAAGACGCTACAGCGCCCCTCGAAGGCGCTACAGAGGAGCAGACGGACATATAAAAGGCTGCGAGAAGGAGTTAGCATTGTCAAGGTGAATAAAATAAGGAACTCCACTTGAAGTCACTCCACTCAGTAAATCCACTCAGTAAAGTATCTAAACTATTGGAACCGACTAAAGAGCCTAAATCTGTATTCTCTTGAGCGCATGCGGGAGAGATACATAATAATTTGCACGTGCACACACAAATAACATCACATGAGACCAGAAGGCATGGCAGGATGTGCAGAATACCCTTGTTGAAGAGCAGAGGTGCAACAGGTACTCTGAGAGAGAACTTTATCAACATCAGAGGTCCGAGGCTGTTTAACACCCTTCCACTACACATAAGGGGCATAACTGGCCTACTCCCCTCTCACAGTGTTAAAGAGAGAACTTGATAAACACATTCAAAAGATACCTGATCAACCAGGCTGCGAGCAGCCGCATCCAACAGCTTGGTTGACCAGTCCAGCAACCAGGAGGCCTGGTCGACGACCGGGCCGCGGGGTTGCTAAGCCCCGAAAACACCTCAAGGTAAGGTACTAGGCCTAAGAATATTTAAGTTTGTTTTTTAACATTTTTTTCGGCCTCTAAAGTGAATAGTATAAAGTTTTACTAATGGGTTAGTACGTCAATGTTTGTACTATATAGCACATGGTTACAAAAAGTACTATCTAAAGAGGAGGATGAGTTGACGAGTAAGGTGTACAATGAGCAGTGATGAACAACCCAGCGGGTTTTCTTCCTATTGGGGAGTGTTGTACATGCTGCTATGGCGGTGTGTCCACTCACAAGATGAGTGGCGCTGCCCAATAAACTCGCCCCTCGGGGCAAAATTTAAAAATTTAATGAGTCATGACATTACTCTCATTGTCTAATGCTGGCACCAGTGGGCACTTATAGGTGAGCACAATTAGGTTAACATACACGGTGAAAAACACACATTTATTCATTAAATAATTAGCGAGAATAGATGTTATCATTGGTTTTGTAACGACTGACTGGATGTCCTTGTTCAGGCTAACAATGGCTGTGTACTAAGTAATTAGGAAGCAATTGGGATGCTAATGGTAATTTCTTTTTTTGTAATATTCATTGAATTACGTCAATGTTGCGCATCCTGGCTATTTTTTATGTGGCGTGTGTGTGTACTCTCCTAGTTGTGCTTGCTGGGGTTGAGCTGCGGCTCTTTGGTCCCGCCTCACCAAAGAGCACATATCTAATTTTTGTGCGCGCGCGTGCGTGCATACTTGTCATATTATATTCAACTAAATCTAGTTGTACGGTCGAGCACTAACTCCGATCGGGGGTAGATCTGTGCCAGGTGAGTACGACGGGATCACCATAGCCCGTGCTGCTTGCAGCCTTTTGTCCCCAGTAGCTGCTAAAACAGCATCATCATCCGGGCGGGTGTGTGTGTGTTGCTTTGATTTCTGACCTTAATGTTGAAAATTATATTCTAATTTCAACTGTATCTCCTTTCAATCCATTCCATTTATTCACGACTCTTTGGCTGAAAAAGGCATTTCTAACATTCCATTGACTCGTCTATGCCTAAAGTTTCCATTCATTTTGTGTTGTTCTACGCTGCCGAATACGGTACTGTATATATATGTGTGTTGACCAAACACACACATACTAGAAAGTGAAGGGACGACGACGTTTCTGTCCGTCCTGGACCATTCTTCAGTGGTTTGGTCAACATATTTCAGCCACGTTATTGTGACTCCTCGTCTGAACACGGTGTATATATATATATATATATATATATATATATATATATATATATATATATATATATATATATATATATATATATATATATATATATGTCGTACCTAGTAGCCAGAACTCACTTTTTGGCCTACTATGCAGGGCCCGATTTGCCTAATAAGCCAAGTTTTCATGAATTAATATATTTTTTTCTAATTTTTTTCTTATGAAATGATAAAGCTACCCATTTCATTATGTATGAGGTCAATTTTTTTTTATTGGAGTTAAAATTAACGTAGATATATGACCGAACCTAACCAACCCTACCTAACCTAACCTAGCCTATCTTTATAGGTTAGGTTTGGTTAGGTAGCCCAAAAAGGTAGGTTAGGTTAGGTTAGGTAGGTTAGGTAGTCGAAAAACAATTAATTCATGAAAACTTGGCTTATTAGGCAAATCGGGCCTTGCATAATAGGCTGAGAAGTGAGTTCTGGCTACTAGGTACGACATATATATATATATATATATATATATATATATATATATATATATATATATATATATATATATATGTCGTACCTAGTAGCCAGAACGCACTTCTCAGCCTACTATGCAGGGCCCGATTTGCCTAATAAGCCAAGTTTTCTTGAATTAATATATTTTCTTTAATTTTTTTCTTATGAAATGATAAAGCTACCCATTTCATTATGTATGAGGTCAATTTTTTTTTTATTGTAGTTAAAATTAACATAGATATATGACCGAACCTAACCAACCCTACCTAACCTAACCTAACCTATCTTTATAGGATAGGTTAGGTTTGGTAGCCGAAAAAGTTAGGTTAGGTTAGGTTAGGTAGGTTAGGTAGTCGAAAAAACATTATTTCATGAAAACTTGGCTTATTAGGCAAATCGGGCCTTGCATAGTAGGCTGAGAAGTGCGTTCTGGCTACTAGGTACGACATATATATATATATATATATATATATATATATATATATATATATATATATATATATATATATATATATATATATATATATAATATAAAATATAACTGAAAACTCACACCCCAGAAGTGAATCGAACCCATACTGCCAGGAGCACTCTGCTGGCGTACAGGATCCCTTAACCGCTCGACCAACACGACCGGACAAAAGAGGATGGTAGCCGAGGAAGACCAGTGGAAGAGTGTCCTCCACCACCTGTTGCCTCTCCAGACCAATGGAAGAGTGTCCTCCACCGCCTGTTCCCTTCCCAGACCAGTGGAAGAGTGTCCTCCACCACCTGTTGCCTCTCCAGACCAGTGGAAGAGTGTCCTCCACACTAGAGAAAGCCTGGCATCCCGCTCATCAACACGAACGAACAGAAAGTCGTGTGTGTCAGCCTGGCCACAAATGTCTGTTTGTGTTTATGCACGAATAAATGTGTTGTGTGTGTGTGTGTGTGTGTGTATTTACATGTATGTAAAGGTGACAGGGATTTGAGAGGTGACTGCCAGGGGAGAGAGCCGGGTGAGAGGTGAGAGTGCCGGGTGAGAGTGCCGGGTGAGAGGTGAGAGTGCCGGGTGAGAGGTCATGACCCCACAGTTAAGATCACAGTGTTCCCACGCCTCGTTGAGTTGCCACTTGAAGTCTTTCTCTCAGATAAGCTCTATAAGATAACAATATGCTATATTGGTTTTGTCTGCCTGTTTGTGCTTGGATGTATGCTTGCAAGATTGACCTTCTGCTCCTGGGCCCAACCTTTCTAACCGCCAAAATTTATCGTACCTTGAAGTTCAGGCTGGAGCGGGTTCCTTCTCGTATTATTCGTAATTTTTTTTTTATTCTACATTAAAATAATGCTTTCTCACGTCTTAATGACTCGTGTGTGTGTACTTGTGTGTGTGTTTGCGATTTGAGCTTTACAGGATGGGGCTGTTAGCTCTTGGGCCCTGCCTTTCTAACTGTTAGTTTTAAGCTAACAGCTAGCTAACCGAAAGCTAACCGAATCCCGACCAGTTTTTCTATTATATCTACTACAAATTTTTCTCCGTCACTCTCACACACATGCTCTAGGATGCAGCCCGCAGCAGCCGTTTAGCATCCAGGGACCTGTTTACTGCTAGGTGAACAGAGCATCAGGTGAAAGAAATTGGCCATTTGTTTCTGCCTCGACCGGGAATCTAATCGAAAGATGACGACCCCAGAGCTCCGTCAGCTCTGGTGCACGAACAAGGGAACACAGGTGGAAACTGAGTACCCAAATGAGCCGCAGAGACGCTAGAAAGAACTTTTTCAGTGTCAGAGTAGTTAACAGATGGAATGCATTAGGCAGTGATGTGGTGGAAGTGGACTCCATACACAGTTTCAAATGTAGATATGATAGAGCCCAGTATAGGCTGTATCTGTACACCAGTTGATTGACAGTTGAGAGACGGGACCAAAGAGCCAGAGCTCAACCCCTGCAAGCACAACTTGGTGAGTACATACCGATAGCTACGTCATTACCCCCACCCCCTCCCCTCCCACAGCAACAACAACAAAAACCACGTGACATACTGCCAGATAAGACTGGCTTTGTAAAGTCGTGATGTTTGCGCGCGCTTTCTTGTATTTAAGGCCCATGCTTTAACATATGTTTATGTGGTCGAGGGTTAACTTGCTTTAATTAAATTATGTTAACTTGCTTTAATTAAATTATGTTTCCTCGTGCTTCCCTGGTGCCATGCGGTCACGTGCTGGCTAGGGCTTTAAGTATGTTAAAAAAAATCCCTCAAAATATGGATTGTGGTTTGTTGTTGAGCTTCAGGCCTATATGGAGAGTTATATGGCAGTTGTGGTGTATTTTGGGGAAAATACTTGCATTGTGTCTCCGAAGTACTGTATTTATAATTATACGCCAATTCACCCGAACATAAGCACATGCCTTGAGATGATTTCGGGTCTCAACGTCACCGGGGCCCGGTCCTACACCAGGCCGCATTACTATAATTTAAGAATTTCTCTATCGAATTTCCCGTGATGCACGAGGGCGCGTCCTGACATTTCGTGATTTCCCACTTTCGGTCATTCATTTTCACTGTAATTTTACGTTTTCTAACATGATTTTGCATTCATAACCAAGTTTTCTCACGCGGCTTTCCCTTTTTTTTTCTTTCCTCGTGTTATCACTAATGATAGGAAGGTCAGTGATTAGCCTCCTCACCTGTATTTTGAGGAGGAGGAAGGAGGGGGGGGGGGGTACTGAACCTAATAGTATGTAATAGAAACTGAGGTTGGTTTTCTGGGTGGGCTACGCCTGCCCCTTCCAAAATATTTTAGTTTACCTTAATTGACCTGATTTGTGTCATTTTCTTTCATTATAATCCCAACCCGTTCTCTCTACTAATAAAGAGAGATTATTGTATGTTTCGGTAACCAGCGTCACAAATAGTGACGTTGTAGTGAATAGTGGTAGTGAAATATCGGTGTACATACATGGTATGTATACATACATGGTATGTATACAGACAGATTAACGGTGCCAACTCATAACAGATCAATAAATATACTCTTTATGGGGGCAACAGTTGACTTCTGTTCATGTGAGATGTTTCATTCCCACTTATTGTTACATGTACTTTCTTGGTTAAAAGACTTTTAATCTGAGTAAACACTATATTATTCTGAAGGGCATGCGTACTGGATTTATTAATAAATTAATCCTTCGAGTTATAATGTTGCCTCTTAAATGAAGACTGGATGAAGGGTGCTTCCAAGAGGCGTATAATTATTGAACACACTAGGTAAGTGTAGTTCCATAAGACAAAAACCACAATTTCTGCCGAAGTATGTTAATAATCTACAGTCTCCGTGGTGTAGTGGTAAGACACTCGCCTGGCGTTCCGCGAGCGCTATGTCATGGGTTCGTATCCTGGCCGGGGAGGAATTACTGGGCGCAATTCCTTAACTGTAGCCTCTGTTTAACGCAACAGTAAAATGTGTACTTGGATGAAAAAACGATTCTTCGCGGCAGGGGATCGTATTCCAGGGACCATAGAATTAAGGACTTGCCCGAAACGCTACGCGTACTAGTGGCTGTACAAGAATGTAACAACTCTTGTATATATCTCAAAAAAAAAAAAAAAAAAAATATCTATTTGAGTATCCTGCGTATATCTGTAGTCTCAGCAACATAATACCAAGAAGTGTGTGTGTGTGTGTGTGTGTGTGTATTCACCTAGTTGTGCTTGCGATGGTTGAGCTCTGCTCTTTCGGCCCGCCTCTCAACTGTCAATCAATCAACTGTTACTAACTTTTTCACACACACCCAGGAAGCAGCCCGTAACAACTGTCATGTGGTACTCCCCAGGTACCTATTTACTGCATGGTAACAAGAGCATCAGGGTGAAAGAAACTCTGCCCATTATTTTGTGTATGTGTGTGTGTAAGAAGTGCAAGAAAGGGGTATACAGGGTTTTACCAGATTTGATTGATGAAAATTAAGCCACCCAAGAGGTGGCACGGGCATGAATAGCCCCTGAGGCTTTTACCAGCACCGAGCGCTGTAGTATGGTCGTCGGGAGGTAAGCGTGACCACCAGGCTGTCACGCTGAGCCGGTCTTGCGTTTCTGGGTCGAGACTTCCTGTATGCGGGAAATTCAAGGCACGCATGACACCCAATGGACAGTCACGTGTACATTAGTGACATCGATGTCCACGCTCGGCTGTCATCGGACATTCCTGCGTACATGCGCGTGCGTGTGTACACGGCTTCCACCAGTATACGCATGAGTAATATATAGGTCATCTGGATATATATGTGAATGACTCAAATATGCACGTGATATATAGACGAGGACCTCGCTGTGGGGGAGAGTGTGGGAAGGTAATGCTGTGGGAGAGAGAGTGGGAAGGTAACGCTGTGGGAGGGAGTGTGGGAAGGTAACGCTGTGGGAGAGAGAGTGGGAAGGTAACGCTGTGGGGGAGAGTGTGGGAAGGTAACGCTGTGGGGGAGAGTGTGGGAGAGAGAGTGGGAAGGTAACGCTGTGGGAGAGAGAGTGGGAAGGTAACGCTGTGGGAGAGAGAGTGGGAAAGTAATGCTGTGGGAGAGATCAAGTACGATAGAGTTCGTTACCGTGACACTTGGCCCGCCCAGCGAGCTGGACCTTCACACCAGCGACTCCATCAACACCAAGGTGGCAGCTGCCACACGCACACATGTGCTTGCTCTCTACATTTGGTCTGGTGCTCTGCGGGTGTAAATGTCAACCAGCTGTAGGCTGGAGTAGGAGGAGGGAGGGAGGGTGTACTGATTGTGTTGCTCAGTGTTGGAGTGTGTGTGCTTCGACGATGATGAAAGGGCAGTGATTATTGTTGTTTAAAGACCAGTCTGTCAAGGGCTGGTAATACACAGGAATGTCTTAAGAACTGACAATTCACCTTTTTTATAGCAAGATAATCTGGTGTCGCTGGTGTATTGGAGGAGTCAGACGCACTAGCTGACGGCACCTTCAAGCACGAACAACAAATATGGCCTGATTAAGCACCAGGCTTTCCTTCTTTCAGCCAATACCAGCCTCCGAGGTGCTGGGTGCCAGGCCCTCATGCCAACCCCCTATCCCCCCCCCACACTCACACTCCCTCACACACACACTCCCCCACACACACACTCCCCCACACACACACTCCTCCACACACACACTCACACAATGGATGTTGAAATAAGCTGCTGTACAGGGCGTGAGCATACATCTGGTATTGATATTTAATTATTCACTTGCTAGAGTTGCCTAACAGCTGGAAGACAGTAAATGTGGTACCAATATACAAGAAAGGAGACTAGACGAGTCCCGCTAAACTACAGACTTGCGTCTGTTAAACATCTGCTATACAATTATAAAATTAATAATTAGGATAAGCTTAGAAAAAAACATTTAAGCACAATTACGTTTGTAAAAATAGCAGCAATAGAGCTTTAGGGAAGGGAGTTGATGCCTAACAAACGTACAAGAGTTATACGACAAATAGACGACAATAAAACAAGACAGAAGGATAGACAGACTACATATTTCCAGATAGACAACTCCCCCCCCCCCTTCCCCGCTGCATTTTAGAAATAACAGTAAATAATTATTCAGGGCCTAACACCCCATGTATATCCTGGAGATGTAGCATCCACGCTCATCTTTTTTTTTTGTTTAGATATATACAAGAGTTGTTACATTCTTGTACAGCCACTAGTACGTGTAGCGTTTCGGGCAGGTCCTTAATCCTATGGTCCCTGGAATACGATCCCCTGCCGCGAAGAATCGTTTTTTCATCCAAGTACACATTTTACTGTTGCGTTAAACAGAGGCTACAGTTAAGGATTTGCGCCCAGTAAATCCTCCCCGGCCAGGATACGAACCCATGACATAGCGCTCGCGGAACGCCAGGCGAGTGTCTTACCACTACACCACGGAGACTGTAAATCTCTCGTCAAACACGCAACGAACAAAGCTGGGAATGTCAAAGTTGTGTCTCCAGACTAGAGAGCTGTGATAGGTCTGTTTTTACGAGGAATAAGTAAAGGGAGTAATCCTCACAACACAGGATAATACAAGAACAATTAGGTGAGTACACGCCCCCCCTTTAACCCGGTAAACAAACGCGCGCGCCATCTATTAGCCGCACGCTGTACCTATGCACCAGAAAACTAGTCAGAAAGGCAAGCGAGCGTGAAGGCCTTTATCGCTAGGGTAACACCAGCCGTGGAGTAACACTGAGAGTATTGACGCTCAACACAGGCGTGTTGCTCTGGGCTGTGGTGGTCTAACACTGGCGTGTATTGTCTGCGGGGAAAGATCAACATAGTGGTGGTGTTTCAAGTCACTTAACGGCTAGTCTGATAATATTTTTATGCTTTCAGACTATTGTTTTGTTATGGGTTTTAGAAACGTGTAAAGACATGACTTTCAACAAAAAAGCAGCCATTGTCAAAACTGTTTTAATGGGAATTTGTTGGTCTATAATTTATACATTATGTATAACATATTACATAAATTATATCTATTATATATTTATCATAATCATTTACCAGAGGACCACCATATCTAGTGGCCTCGACGGGGACAGGAAACCGGCGGCTTGTTAAATGTCCTCCATTATTTCTGAGGATTTTTTTCACCTGAATGAGGTAAATCACCTCATTTACTGGTTTGGTGGCCAGGTGATGCCATGGGTTTATTCCCCTAGCTTGCACTTGCAGCTGCTAATCTTCGTATGCTGTAAATTAGACCTTCTAAAGCAGTGGTCTGAACTAATAACTTCCAACTCGTTCATTTGTGCTTTAAATGTATTAATAAGATCAGCCCTATCGTGTCTGGTTTGTTGTGTTCTTAGTCCCAAGGCTCCCAAGAGTTCTGGTATGAGAGTTGACTTTGTTTTGGGATGGTTGTTTTGTCGTTCTGTGTTGAAATCTAAATTTAAATTTTGCCCCGAGGGCCGAGTTTATTGGGCAGCGCCACTCATCTTGTGAGTGGACACACCGCCGTAGCAGCATGTACAACACTCCCCAATAGGAAGAAAACCCGCTGGGTTGTTCATCCAGTCACTTGTACCCAGACACAGCTGGGACTTGCTTAATTTTCACCAAAGCAGACATGTTCTTTTTGTAGCCTGCTTGGATACAGTGTTCCAAGTGTACCTAGCACCAGGGACTTGTACAGCTAAATAACCACTTTCTTTTTCTTCAAGTCAAAGGTTCGTTTGACTGTTCCTAATTTTTTGTTATTGTTTTATTAAAGCTCATAAATCAATATTCATGTATAATCAATCATTATCATCACCATTTATATTTACTTTATTATAAGTCATAATCAGCGAACAGTGTAGGGGAATAATAGTTTTTTTTCTTGCGTTAAAGTCATTGACCTCAATTGAAAGAATAAAAAGTTGTCAATTCCCATTCCTACACAAAGGAACTAACGCTCAACGCACTCCAAACGATTCTCATCTGTGCAAAATTTCAAAAACAAATAAATTAAATATTGACAGATCATTCACCGTGACACAGTGATTTAGATATAAACCAGCACTGGGCTTTAAAAATATATATAAAACGTACGTTGACTGTACCATTCTTGACCAGACGAATTGTATTGTCCTCCTCCAGTCGCAGAACGTGACTGGCACAGTCTTGGTCGAGTCCCGTTTTCTATGGGAAAGGCTTTTATAAATGTTCCTCCTTTTATAATAATAATAATAATAATTTTTATTTAGGTAAAGGTACATACATAAAGAGATTTTACAAAGTTTGTTGGCTTTATAGATAGAGCTAGTACATACAATGCCTAAAGCCACTATTACGCAAAGCGTTTCGGGCAGATGTTATTTGTATATATAAAATTGTATAATTGTATATAAATTGTATATAAATTGTATATATAAAATTATTTATTACATGTTATTTGTTTCATTACTTCAAGTATCTCATATATTTGCTTATATTTTTCAAGCTTTTCAAAGATGTTGTGTTCAGATCACCAGATCAACAGCCAGATCTTTCTCTCTATTTGACTCTTGGAGGATTTCACCTCCCAGATGGTACCTTGTGTTCAGCCTTCTGCTCCCTTCGCTTAATTTCATTACTTTACACTTTCTTGAGTTGAACTTTAGCAGCCATTTCCTAGACCATTCCTCCAGTTTGTCCAGGTCATCTTGTAGTCTCTGTCTATCTTCATCTGTCTTGATTCTTCTCATAATTTTTGAATCATCAGCAAACATTGAGTGTGTGTGTGTGTGTGTGTGTGTGTGTGTGTGTGTGTGTGTGTGTGTGTGTGTGTGTGTGTGTGTGTGTAATTACCTAAGTGTAGTTACAGGATGAGAGCTAGGCTCGTGGTGTCCCGTCTTCCCAGCACTCTTTGTCATATAACGCTTTGAAAGTACTGTGTGTGTGTGTGTGTGTGTGTGTGTGTGTGTGTGTGTGTGCGTGTGCGCGTGCGTGCGTGCGTGTGTGTGTTCTTGACCCCTAGTGCCAGTAAGAACCACAGGCACAACTCCGTGTCTTTGAAAGCTGTTAATAGCATATAAATGTATGTAATTCTTCCTTTCGTCACCCATTGTTCGTTACCTCTCGGCCCCCCCCTCACTCCAACCCCCTCCTCTCTTCCAGCACATCCTAACCCTTCCTTTCCATCCCTCCTCCCTCCACAACTCGCATCCGTTCCTTCTCTCCTCACCGTCCTTCCTCTTTCCTACACTTTCGGTCCTCGTCTTCTCCCCCTTCCATCTGTCCCTATCCCAGTCTCCTCCCCCCCTTCCCACATTCTTCTAAACACCAAATTTTTGTGTTTATCATATCTTGAACTTGTAAACCCACTTAAATCTACTTCAGAGGTTGAGGGGCTTAACTTCACTATCATCTTATCTATTAAGTTCTATAGACCTGTTAATGGAGGTATATACGCTGATTAGCATTGTAACTGACAAAAAATATTCATCATTTTCATCATCCGTCACTTATTATTATTATTAACATCTTTATTGACAAAATTAATTACAGTTTTGCCTAATCTGAGGATTTCGATTAAGTCTTACTAAAGTAAATAAATAAATAAATAAATAAATAAATAAATAAATGTTTATTCAGGTAAGGTACATACATACAAGAGATTTTTACAAAAATTGCTAGGTTTATAGATAGAGCTGGTACATACAATGCCTAAAGTCACTATTACGCAAAGCGTTTCGGGCACTGAGGATACTGCTGGTATTCACTGCCACTATCATTCTTTCCTGGCCTCCTCAGCCTCCCTTTAGTCTTGCATTAAACTTACAGACAACCCTGGGAGCGAAGCATCAAGGTGAGTCGTAATGGGAGGTTCATGAGAGCGATGCCTCTCTTGTTCGTAGGTGTCAAGTGGCTTGGCAGTGAAATAGTCACCCCCTTGTTGCGTGTACCTGACCCCGTTCTCTGCGGGGTCGTACCCGTGCTCCTTCAATTGTTCCCGCCAAATACCCGTTTTCTAAGGGGGTTCCTGCTCTTGAACCCCCAGAGCAGGGTTAAGCTGAAGAGAGCATGGCTGCGGTTTGGTTGGGTGAGCTCTCAACTAACTCGATGTTATGGCGTGTGTTGGTAACCATCGTACTGAATGCAACGTATTATGAAAAGTAGAGCCTCACAAAAATGCCAATTGGTATATTTGCAAATGTACAGAACTCGAACTTTCTTTGGTACACGGTCATTTTTGTACCCTGGACCAATAGTTGCTACGAGAACTATCATGTTTGGAGAATGGGTTGTAGCATGCACATGGGTTGTAATCGGATTTTTTTAACAATTATACACAGCTTTCTACATTAAAATCATGAGAAGTTCAGCATCTCCAACACTGCCCGAGACCAATTACTTGATCCTGTCAGGAGGCCAGTAAGCTCATTCCTTCAGTTAGGTAAACTCGTAACTGACTCTTTGACCTGTACTGTGTAATCCCTCATATAGAAGAGCAGCACATTGCTGTGTGTACCTCAGGTGCTCGTTAAACGCATATGTGGAGGTGGGAAGACCGTGAGAATGCGCGCGCAACCCAAGATGGCTGCCTCGCGCATCCTGGCGTCTCACACACACACACACACACACACACACACACACACACACACACACACACACACACACACACACACACACACACACACACACACACACACACACACACTAGCTATTTTGTATCGTAATTAACCCAGAAATGAAGGAGGGGGAACTACTGGATTGGAAGGCCACGTGGCTTTCCAATGGACTCCCTTTCCAGAGGTCCGCCCTTCTCATCCCCCAGGGCTATATATTCTTCACTCGTGGCCGCCTCTCCCTTGGGCATTTTTCTCCCACTGGGGCATCTCTACCTGCCCCTGGGGCATGTCTCCCTCTCCCTGGGGCATTTCTCCGTCCCGTTAGGTCCATCCTCTTCGACATATGATCATCTCACAGAACTCTTCCAGAAAACACCTATAATAAAAGAATAATAGTATAGGACGCTATAAAGAATATATAGCAAAGCATTCATCAATGCTCACCATTGAAAATACAGGAATAAGGTTGAAATACACTTGAGAACTTTATAAACTGGCTAAAGCAACTTCGTGAAAGGTGCAGGCTTATGTTCCACACACACACACACACACACACACACACACACACACACACACACACACACACACACACACACACACACACACACACACACACACTGAAACTCAGATGAGTCATAGAGATGTTTGGAAGTTTTCTTTTAGCGTGAGAGTAGTGGAAAATGGATGCACTTATGGAGCAGGTTGTGGAAGCAAACTATTCATAATTTTAAAACTAGATATGATAGGGAAATGTGACAGGAGTCATTGCTGTAAACAACCGATGGCTGGAAAGGCGGGAGCCAAGAGTTGATGCTCGATCCTGTAGACACAACTAGGTGAGTACACACACACATGCTGGAGCCCAAATGTCTCCAACTTTACTTCACCTGTTCCTTCCTCACCCCTCAGCTCCCCTCCCCCCAACAAAAAGGTTTTCCCCTCCCTCTATTTCCCCCTCCCTGCCTGCCTTTCTTTTCCCACCTAACCTTCTTCACTAGTGTCATCTGCCTCCTCCCCCTCCTCTTACCTTCACCTCCTCCCTTCACTGCCATAAGCACTCAGGGATGGTAAAAACACAAGCCGGGGTCGCTTCAGCGAGGCTCTTGACTCATACTAGAGGTCATACCTACCTACCCTCCTCTCTCTCTCTCTCTCTCTCTCTCTCTCTCTCTCTCTCTCTCTCTCTCTCTCTCTCTCTCTCTCTCTCTCTCTCTCTCTCTCTCTCTCTCTCTCTCTCTCATATATTCAACTTGTCTGCCACCCTGTTTCCAGGGCTTAATATAAATGCAGAATTTTATGAAAACTCCAAATTGGATTCTCTCGTCTCTGATTTTGTGTGAAGGGTTGGTGAAGGTGGTGGCGCGTGAGGCCACCTGGTGTTGTGTGAACTATGACCAATGGTATTTATAATGGCTAACACCTTCCCCATTCCCATACACTCACCTTCCTCACCATTACGACTCAAATTATCAATGATCCTCTTGCGACATCCTACACGTGCGGGGCAGAGCACAGCGCCACCACATCTTAAAACAGTCATTAATGTTTGTATGTAACGAGTGATGTATTCCGTCTTAAATGACCTCTGTAATTCTTTGAAAGTGTTTTTTAAGCGTTTCACAGAAAACGTGAAGGATGAGAGAAAATGGGAACCTTGAGATTGTTTACAGGGGGGGAGGGGCTTAAGAATAATAGGTGGCATAATTAATGCATTCATTTTGGTACACATGAAGAGACTTGAGCGGCATATATACATTATGTATATATGCCGCCCTAGTCACGTTACAGCGGTCACGACACGCGTGAACAATCCTCCTCCAAATCTAGTCGTTATATTTTTTTTTAGTTTAGTTCATTTCTTATGCACCCCATACCCATCTTGTGGGCGGTAGTGGAAAGGGTTACAGAGGCACATAATGGGCTCAGGGACTGAACCCTATAATTCATTTAGCTAAGCAAGTTACAATCTTGATGAGCTAGTTACAAAATTCAGTCGTTATGAATGAGAAGTCTCCCAAGACTATCAGCCTCTGGAGGGTTATTAAGGCCACTACATTACCCTACTGACCAACCTGCTAGTTTACTTTAGTCATCAACTATGGACTGCTCTGGACTGAAGTAAACTCGAGTATCTATACACAGAGAAGCAGATATACATAACGCTGTATAGTTCCTATTTTCGGGGACAGAAAGCCTGCTTGTATGGAGGTCAGGTCGTACTACTGACCTTCCCCTGGATGCAACCCACAACAGTCGCCTAACTCCCGGGTACTTATTTACTGCTGTTGGTATGGCTCTCTGGTGGTAATCTTGGGCATGGTATTTTATCAAATCACCTCATTCTTTGGGGCACACGTGAGGAACACAAATGCGAACAAGCCTGAACGGTCTCCAGGCATATATGCAACTGAAAACTCACACCCCAGAAGTGACTCGAACACATACTGCCAGAAGCAATGCATCTGATGTACAGGATCCCTTAACCACTCGATCAACACGACCGGACAAAAGAGGATAGTAGCCGAGGCTAATTCCCCATCCCCCCGCCGGCACTCTGTTGGTAATCTTGGGCATGGTATTTTATCAAATCACCTCATTCCTGTACATCAGATGCATTGCTTCTGGCAGTATGGGTTCGAGTCACTTCTGGTGTGTGAGTTTTCAGTTTATATATATATATATATATATATATATATATATATATATATATATATATATATATATATATATATATATATAATATAATATTATAATTAGGTTTTGGTACGAGAAAAATTAATTTAAAACTTATTTGTCCAAATATTTCTCTCAATGTGAAAATAATGTCCCATGTGTGTTTGTCGTCTGATTAGTTGATCTACTTGATTTATGGCACATTTTCAGATTGTTCAGGGATTGTTATTATGTGAGTGTTCATTTGTTCTGCTTCATGTGACCTTGTTCGTTTGTTCTACTTCCTGCGACTCGTTCATTTGTTGTGCTTTCTGGAATGTGTTCATTTGTGCGTTCTGGGATTTAATGTTTTCTGCGTCCTGAGTTTTGTTCATTTGTTCTCCTTCCTGTGACTTGTTCATTCGTTGTGCTTTCTCGGACTCTTGGTTACCTGTGTGTTATCCACAGTTGTACAGTGAAGGTTTTCTACATTATAATTACACAGCAAGATGATTCTTGATTCTGGGTTGTCTTAAGTTTTTAAGAATATTAAAATTTCAGCAGCTAGTGTTTACATTTCTATGTATTTGCATAGTGAATTGTATATAGGTAGTCCCATGTGGTCTAGTGGCTAGGATACCTGGCTTTCACCCAGGAGGCCCGGGTTCGATTCCCGGCATGGGAATAGTTTTAGTGATGTGGTGGAGGCATACACACACACGCACACACACAATACATACACAGTTTCAAATGTAGATATGATAGAGCCCAGTAGACTCGGGAATCTGTACATCAGTTGATTGACAGTTGAGAGGCGGGACCAAAGAGCCAGAGCTCAACCCCCTCAAGCACAATTAGGTGAGTATACACACACACACACACACACACACACACACACACACACACACACACACACACACACACACACACAGAGCAACATTTATTAAAAGAAGTTGGTGAAAATCATCAACGGGAGAAAGTAGAGATGAGCGCAGCCTCGCCCACGCTGCTCCACTTTTCCCGTACTCGAACACCCAACACTGACAAATGATAGATCACTTTGCAGAACACTAATTAATTTAGTTTTAATTCTGGGGTGCAGAACTTACACAATTTATTTTATTCCCAAATGTAGTATTTTATCATTTACGTGTGATTCAAGGTACATTGTGACGTGTTAGACTTAAAGCACTCACAAATAATAGAAGTATATTTTTTTAAGTTAACCATAAACAAAAGAAAAGAAAACCTACAAAAACCAAAGAAAATGATTTTATATGGGTGGGAAACTATTATAATAGGGTTGGAAGTTTGTCACCTGCGACGAATGTTAATTTCAAGCTCTTGTGAACCTCGCTTTATATTCCTGCTCACGGCTCGTCAGTTAATGAGTGTAATACACCTTATTTTTAAAGTATATATTCCCGAAGCTCTCTGCGTATTAGTGGCCTTATATAAATTGCCTGACGAATACCTATGGATACTTCACTGTATCATGTTGCTAGTGTATTTCATATAAATAAAAATGATATTTACTAAAATGTCAACATTTTCATGTGGGCGCTAACAAAACAGCTGTGCACAGTGCCATGACAAGACACGCTATGCTGTATGTATTCTCATAAACCCAATGTATCTTCTTGTATGTAAACAAATAAATAAATAAGAACGTGTCTGGAGAGTCCAAAGATGTGGGCTACGTTACACACACAAATCACAATAGCGTGATGCATCAAATGAACAAATCCACAAGGGCCGTGACGAGGATTCGAACCTGCGTCCGAGAGCATCCCAGACGCTGCCTTAATCGATGTGGATTTGTTTTATAACAAATATACAGTGCTAGTTTTCTTATTTAGATTTTAGATTTTTTTTTATTCAGGTAAAGGTACATCCATTGAGTTACTTACGTAATGATGGATTTAAAGATATAGTACATACAATACCTAAAGCCACTAGTACGCATAACATTTCGGGCACTTTTGAGTGTATAATGATACCCTGCGCTGGCTGTCCTCACAGTTCCAGCATTATAAACCTGCCCCCAAAGGTTCTTAATTCCCATGGCTCATTTACGGGCTCACCATAGCCCGTGCTACACGGACACTTCGTTCTGAGTATCTAAATCTAAAACAACATTCCCACGGATCATGCTGACACTTAAAGGGTGTGCGTCTGGTCGCTCAAAATCAAACTTATTACATGTGTATGGGAATGATGTTTCCTCTAATATTAGCATGAATTATTGTAAAGGTGAAGGAAAGATCCAGTTTATGTTCAGTTCAGTTTTTCTCAAGATGGTGTATATATACAGTCAGAACATTGTATATACAACACCGTGGGAAAGGTTGTAGGTGTCATCTCAAAATTTGGGGTTTAATAAACTTGTACATATATATTGGATCTTTCTTCATCTTCACTACAATGCCGTAGTGCCTGAATAAGTTTCTCCATGAATTATTGTCTTTTAATATGTCCAGTCTTACACAAACACGCTCCTACCACAACACACACACACACACACACACACTCACACACACACTCACACACACTCACACACTCACACACACACACACACACAGCGGTAATCCCCCTTCACAAACTACCCCTTCGCCCCACCATACCCCCCCCACACCCCCCATCTGAAGGACTCCTCCCACAGCACCACCCTCCCAAGGTAATTGTTGTCTTGAGTAAGAAGAAGAAAACAAAGACAAGGAAGAACAACACGCGACAAAACAAATCGACAAGGACAGTAAAAGTGGACACGTCAACCAGAGAAGGAAGTGTAGGGGGGGGGGGAAGAGGAGTCTTCAACCCCCAGGTCTTCCTGTAGGGTTGGAAGAATCACTTGATGAAAATATATACAGCAGAGTAATTAATAATAATAATAATTCGTAGTTCTGAACAGGAATTGTGATCAGTAATTGACCAGTCTTATTGGCCATGCAATGGACTGGTCGATAGAACAGCTACTTGTAATGTTGGCAGTAGAAACCAAACTGAGTCCGCCGATTGCACTTCCTCCCTTACTTCCTTCCTTCTCTCTCCCCTCGTATCCCTTCTCTCTCCCCTCGTATCCCTTCTCTCTCCCCTCGTATCCCTTTTATTTAATACGAACAGACGACTGTTTGACTGGTGTTGGAGCTGCGCCGTCCCATAGTGCGCCTCACTCACCTGTTATCCCTAAAACACGACCCGGGTCACCAATCACAGGTACCCAATTACTGTTGGGTATTGATTGGTGCCCGATTAGATCACTCCGTGGGTTGGACTCGAACCCCCACTACGCCATCAGTGACCTTCCGAATGTTATATAGTTATATGAATTTAGCGCTTATTCCTGGTAATTTCCCCCCTTGCCTTTTCAACCTTATTATTGTGTTGCAAACGAAAAAGGGGGGAGGCGATGGGAAGCTGCCAGCAGGCAGTGTGTCCGTATCGTGGAGGCGACTCCTGTGGAAGGCCATCCTAGCAGACGAGTCCTGGAGGGTACACTGGTGCCCACCATCACCCCGCTGGAGGGTACACAGGTGCCCACCATCACCCCGCTGGAGGGTACACAGGTACCCACCATCACCCCACAATACACAAACATTCCCCCGTCACATCCGAGGACGGCACTTTCTTCGTTTTCTTTACCATTTAATTATTATTCTTTATCTTATTCTCTTCTTCGTCTTCTAGTCGCTTCGTGGCATTACGCCAGTACCTTTAACATATATTCATATGGCGTCACACACACTCAGTCATATTTTACGAAACTCAATGACAACCTGAGGCGTCATTGGGGCCTGAGAGCTGAGTGGACAGCGCTTCGAATTCGTAGTCCTGAGGTTCTGGGTTCGATCCCCCCGGTGGAGGCGGAAACACAATGGACAAGGCTTCTTTCACCCTGGTGCGCCGATTCACCTAGCAGTAAATAGGTACCTGGGAGTTAGACAGCTGCTACGAGCTGCTTCCTGCGGGTGTGTAACAAAAAGGAGGCCTGGTCGAAGGACCGGGAAGCAGGGACGTTAAGCCCCGAAATCATCTCAAGATAACCTCAAGATAACCATCCTCTGGCCCATAGACTTGCGTACCATAGAAGCCCGTATAGTGTGCGTGACATTGGCTTCTTTCACACGCGCGTGAGGTGGTTACGTCACACTGCTAAGCCACTGCTCACTATTGTGGTTGAATTGAAATTGAAATAAGTTTATTGAGATAAAATACACACAAAGGGGTGAGGTAACTCAAGCTATTCTCACCCCGTTCAGTACATCGTGTTAATACATACATAGACACACATCACAAACTATAAACATATTACCAAACATTCTGAGAGATAAACATATACATTTCCTCCTTTACACAAGTACCTATTGTGGTGGTGTCGCATATCTGAAGCTAGACATACACTGGTCGCTGAACATCAGTTTGTTATTGTGGAGGCTCTTTGATGTTACCGAATGTGAAAGTTGGCCATTGGTTCAGCAACTCCGCCTCGTTAATGGAGATGTGGAGACGTGAGAATTATGCTGCAAACACAGAATTGTAAAACTTTCACGAAAACCTGCTATTCAAAATATAACATTTTTATTATTTTTAGAAACTAAAATGGAAAAATATATATATATACATCCGTGTGGTGGTACTTAGCGTGCCTACACGCTCTCGCAGCTAAGATAACGTACAGAAGGAAACTTAAGTGTCGTTTTACGTGATATCCGAAGAAATATTGTGAAGAGTTGGATTACATCATTTTATATATAGTATATATATTATATATATATATATATATATATATATATATATATATATATATATATATATATATATATATATAATATAATATAATATAATATAATATACTAGGAGGCAGCCATCATTTTTTCGCTGCATCGTAATGCTGAGGAGCTGGAATCGAATTTCTTTTTGCTTTTGAGTACTTCGTTTCCATAGTAAGTTTATGACCCAGATCATTCTAGAACTTGAGTGGATTTTTAACCCATGACCCTAATGTCTCTGAGCTTATCGGAATGAAGCTGAAGCATCAAGAAACATCACCAACGTTATCGACATTGAATGAACGTCGATAACAGCCATACAATTAGTTTGACCACTCAATGGACAATTAAGCCTACATTTCATACTTAATAGGAGCGTCTGGGATTGGAATAGGAGCCGGGGCGTCTTAAAGAGGGGCACTGAAGTCCACCCCAATCACCCTGTGGCGCTCGTCATGCACTCACAAATCCAATCCGTTTTCAATGGGTGTGTGTGTGCCTGTGGGGTAATCACTTAGTTTTTGTTAGTTCAGGTTTGTTAGTTTTAGTTCAGGTTTAGTTTTTCATTGTCTTGATAGTTTCAAAACGCATTATGTTTAATTAGGGCTTCAGAGCACTTCCAGATATTGGTTAACAAACTAAGCAGTTAGGTTAGGTTTTGTTTGGTTATGATTGGTTAGGACAGGTTATGTCCTAACCATGTTAGGTTACATAATACCATGTTAGGTTACATAAATAGTTCCATAATGTACTGTGTACTCGGTTCTTTAATTTACGAACTAACTTGAGGACGGGCTTCTATTTTAAAGTCTGGGTGTAAAATAACATACATGAATGACATGAGAATACTGTGTGTTTAAGATAAAGGTTCACTCATTGTAATCACTCGGCTCAGTTCATAAACAGTAGTCAAATGCACGAAGATTAAATCTTGGAGTGCTTGAATTAAATCAAGTAACCCTTTTTTCGCATCAGAACTCTTAATTTTTTTTCAGGTTCTACTGGGGCATTCTGCACTCTTATATTCTGATTACTTTCATCAGTCTTTACAAGAATGTATATGAGGGAACCAGCTTCGCTAAGTACTCACCTAGTTGTACTCGCCTAGTTGTGTTTGCGGGGGTTGAGCTCTGGCTCTTGGTAAAAGTGTGCATGTCTGCGTGTATTTGGCTTGTATCACAACAGATACACCACATTCTGCTCAAGCTCAGGACATGCTAATGAGCACCCCTGGAAGGTGGGAGACGGAGGGGGGGGGGAGGGGGGGAGGGGGGGAGGGGGCAACCTTGAGTAACACTTAAAAAACACTTCCTATTGTATGCTGATGGCCCCCCCCCCCCCCCGTAACAGGCATGTCAACTACCCGGGTTATTATAATCACCTGATCCACGTGCTGTTGACAACAATACTCTCTGCATTGTTTATTATGCTCCACTGAAATGTCCATTACGGTTATAATATATCCGTTAATTATTGTGGTGTGTGTGTGTAATTACCTAAGTGTAGTTACAGGATGAGAGCTACGCTCGTGGTGTCCCGTCTTCCGTGTGTGTGTGTGTGTGTGTGTGTGTGTGTGTGTGTGTGTGTGTGTGTGTGTGTGTGTGTGTGTGTGTATGTGTGTAACGCCTCTCCGGCCACCCTCCCTGGCATAAGGCACTCCGCAGTAACTTTATCCTGGAAATTAGCTTCTCCAACAAGAAGGGAACACTTTCCCTTCTTGTTGTCGAAATGGTCCCGTTGTATTAATGTCTTCCTTTTATCTCCTTTCCTTTTTTTTTCTCATATGTTCTCCTCTGTCACATCTTCTTCCTCATCCTGGATAGCCGGTGTGAGAAGAATTAATATTAATAATTAGTAATATTCCAGCACGTTGCGGCAGTCACTCGGTATTCTCCTGGTGAGGTTTCACATGATGACTGGCATCTTCAGACACTCCCTTAAAGGCTGTGTTGACGGACCTTTATTCTCTCTTGCCCTCTTGACAACCACCGCCATCTTGGCCACCAGTATGGCGGCCAAGTTACGTGACGCCATATATTACCAAGTGGTTTTCTTTTTTATTTAATCTCAACACCCACGTTTTCAAGGTGAGATTGAATATATATATATATATATATATATATATATATATATATATATATATATATATATATATTATATATATATATATTATATATATATATATTATATATATATATATATATATTATATATATATATTATATATATATATATATATATATATATATATAATATATATATATATATATATATATATATATATATATATATATATATATATATATATATATATATATATATATATATATAAAATATCAATATTTAAAAATATAGTATTTACAAGAATGATTAATATTGGTGCCTGGGTGAGGAGAGAGGGAAGTTATGTGGATAGGCTAATGGAACTAAATCTCACCATCCTGGACGATAGGAGAAACAAAGGCGATATCATCACAACATACAAGATACTGAATGCAATTGACCCAGTACTTGGTACTTGAACCACTAGGTATTTGTACCCAGTACTGGTGATTAACAAGTGGAATGAACCGAAAGAAGTTGTGGAAGCCATCCATCTCCATCCGGAATTTGAAGGCCAGATTCGACAAAGAATTCGAACGGCAGCCAAAGAATTCGAACGGTTAAATTACAATTAACGCCACAGATACAACAAGAATAGTCGAATAGTCGGCGGGACATAACGAGCTAAACCTCACTCCCTCTCAGACCATGATATGCAAGTTCTGATAGCCAAGTATGTTTCTTTCATTCAATACCTTGTTGGTAGAACCTTACAAGTTTTCTGGGGACCCACACGAGTGGGAGCGGACACGTATACGCGAGACTCGCTCTAGAATTTCATCAAAACACTGGTAATTTCCATGCTGGAGATGACGTCACTGGAGCCACCAGGGGGAGGGGGGGGGAGTCATGGCAATTAGTGCTGGTTGGCAACACTGATCCGTGAGAGGCTCAGCAGCGTGACCTCCCGATTGGAACACTCCGTAACAAATGCAACTGTCTTCCCCTGAGCCAGAAACGTTCAGACTCATGTACCGAGCCTATCGAAGCTCATGCCTAGTAAGTGTTAATATTACGGCGCGTTAATTGTAACATACTTGGCATTTTTTAACGATTTCGTCGAAGCTGAATTCGTTAAAATATCGAATTCAGCCTAACAAGCTAACAAGTCGTAAAAGTGGGACTTGTTAGGTTGTTGGAAACATGATAAATACATCGCTTCCTCATCTCCAATCCGCTGTGGTGGTCCCCGGCTCACAGGGACCCAGATTAGCTTCCCCTGGTAGGACAGAGACGGTTGGGCACGTTTCCTTGAACCTAGCTCTGTTCACCTTTCACGTTTGTGTTGACATAGCAGTATGAAGGTAAGCAGTATGAAGGTACCTGGTAGCTGAGCAATAGTTGTGGCTCGCATCCTGAGGAAGGTCATCATAGGTGGCCCTAGGGTAACCTCAATAACCCTAAGTACAGGCTTCCTGTCCCCGTGAAGGGAAACCCCCAAAAATGGGGTTGGGGTTAGGGGGGATGATGTTGGAGGGGAGGGGGGTCAGCAGCCACTATGCGCGTGTGAGTGAAGATGTAGAGAGTTCTCAACACACAATAGCTGATGAAGCTCCCTGGGTGAGTAGGTCATGGTCATCTTGGCTCAGCACGCGTAGCCCGGATGTTTGAGATGATGGGTCTCCCTGATGATACCTAACACAGTCAATGTAGCAAGCACCGAGCTCCACCTCCTGGGCCCCGTCCTACCAAAAGTGTCTGATGATCCACGCTGTGTCACGCTGCCAGCACACACACACACACACACACACACACACACACACACACACACACACACACACACACACACACACACACACACACACACACACACACCACAGCGTTCCGTACAACATCTACAACTTATCACTAAAAGACACAACGATTTGCCATGACATAATTACCATATATACAAAATTCTCACGACTGACCAAATCAGATGGTGTGATGTGGTTGGTACACGAAGATTGGGACCCAAATGTAAACTAAGTTCCCAAATGAACCATAGAGTTATTAGAAGAAAAAATATCAGTCGTGGTGAAAAAAAACAACTGGAATGTGCTAAAAATTGAAATCGTGGAGGAACACTTTATGCACAGCTTTTAATGTAGATATAACATCACATACATAGTTCTAATGTAGGTATGCAATATAATAATTTTGGAAACCAGTGCATGCCACTTGGTTGAGGGTTGATAGGCGGGACCAAAGAGCCGAAGTTCAACCAATACAAGCACAATTATGAGATTTCAGTTAGGTAAGCACACAACTTGAGGCAACAACAACACGCTTCTTGTGTGTGACTTTGAGAGTGGTTTTGTCAACAACACCATGGTAGAGTGACGACAGCAACACGTGACAGTGTGTGTCAGACCATGTGACCATTGTCTCCATGGTACCAACCTGTAAACATTCATTTGATAAAACTTAAATATTACACACACAAGAAAAGAGAAAGTAAACCTGTACCGCAGTATGCATGGTGCATTATGCAATGCTGAGGTAAATACGCTGAATTTAGTCAGTCATAATACAATTGTAGATTTAATTGAGTTTACCTGGTAAACTCAGGTTTACCTTTTATCAGGTGAAGGACCTTGAACATAATGCTTGTAACCAGAGTGTGAGGGGCATGAATTCTCCACTAGTAAGGGCGCTCCACTGGTCAAAGGGTGACCTCGATAACCCTAAGTACAGCCTTCCTGTCCCCGAGAAGGGAAACTAAAAAATGGGACTGAGGTAAGGGGGGGGGGTGAGGGGGGGGGGAGGGGAAGGTTGTCTTTTCAACCTTCGAAACCTTCTTCAAAAGAAGAAGGTTGTCTTCGTCTTTTGACATCTGATAAAGAAGCAACGGAAGACATTGTGGGAAGTTGGCCTCGCATCCCATTATATTTTAGCTCGTTGATTACCCGTTAACTTTTTCGATAGCTCTTCTACTCTTGCAGCCTTATCTGGTCATTAGCCTGGTCTGTGAGGCTGTTTGTATTTGTAGGCCGAAGACTCGCATAGGTATCATGGCGAGGCTGATATGGAAACTCCAGCAGAAACTCAACCAGTTCTCTCTTGAAAGCTTCGACTATTTTACCAGCTACATTTCTTAAATTATGTTGGCAGGAGATGGAAGAGTCGTGGGGCTCTGGCATTTAGAGTGTGTTCTCAAATTGTGTTTATGGCACTCCGATTTTTATTAGTTTTAATTTGCACTTCCTACGATATCTTTCATTTCAGTAAAATAATAATAATTAGTATTATTATTATTTCATTCGTAAGAATGTGCATACAAAGAACATAAGACAAAGGTATAACCACAGGTACAGGGGATGTTCTTTCATACTGAATAGTTCCATATCTAATTAGATTTCGTTTTTGCTAAGTTGACTAAGTTTTTAAACTGAGTATTTTGTGTCCTAAACCGAGCACAAAATACTCTGTGTCATTGGCAGGATACTAAATGTGACGTTTCTTGCAGAAGTGTGCGTGGGAAACCAGGTGCTCGGGGCGCCGAGTGTGGCTGACGGCGGTGAGTTCTTCAGCACCAACACTCTGGCCGAGGTGAACCACCCCTCACCCCTCGACTACGAGTCTCTGCTTGAGCGAATCCATGGCAACTTTGGGGCACGGGCAGAAGTGACGGAAGGAGAGCAGCAGGAACCGGAATATGAAGGATCGGAGACATTGGTGGTGCCTCTCTACATCCCTGAGGGGGCTGTGCCCATTAACATGGCACGTATCGCCCGTTCTGGCATTCCAGAGCCCATGGTGGAACTGTTGAATATGAAGGTATCACCAGCTGCCGACTCTGTTCTCATCCGGCGTATAGGACCTGTAGGCAGCCAGGGAACACCAGCACCCCCTACAAGACGCAATGGCTGGCGACCACCACAGAGGACCTAGGCTCACCAGACTAACCCCGATCCGCAGGTCAGATCAACTGGGTGATCATCCTGTGGTCCGGCCCCCACCTCCGCCATTTCTACTGGCTGAATTTGGCCAGCGGCTGCCGGGACCCCATGCCGCTCCTTTAGTGGCAGTGAGGCGGGTGCCACTCACAAAGTCCCTTCCATACGATGACGACGATCTGGACGACACGAATATCAAGCGAGCCAAGAAGAATGAGTTCAGCAAAGACACTCAGTTCCCAGAAGGGTTTCACACAACTGATGTTCCAGAAAATGAAGGGCATGACACGTCCTCAGAACTAGAAACCTTGGCACCCACCACCCAGAGACCTGTTACAACTACCCAAAGTGGTGAGAAACACCTCAGTGTTGGCAAATTATTTCAATCTCCGCTACCGCCCACGGCAGTGCTTGTTACTGCCACGACTGCATCGATGCTGTCTACTACAACACCCCATACTACAATAATACCAAATTCCACATTTGAATTAACCACTACAAGAGGGTCACCTACAACAGCCACTACAATGTCACCAACCACAGTAGCATCAGCAGTTACAACATCCACCACCACAGAAGCCATAATGACGACAGTCAGGCCCACCACACAAAAAGCAACAAAGAAAATGTCTCTTGATGTGGACGACACATCCTCCAGCTTAACCAGCTCTCCTCCCACCACCAAGTGGGACCGTCGCTCAGTTCTCTTCCCACGGCCAGTGGAATCCATTCTCAAGAACAAAATTATAAGTTCAACAACCACAACTACACAACCCTCTACGACCACTACTGCAACAACCAGGAGTCCGGTTACCCAAAGGAATCCCCCTCTGTGGCATACCAGGTTAAAATCACCAATAACCAGGATACCAACATCTACAGAATCTCCAGCAACCTTAACTACATCATCAACCACAGTGAGAACTCTAGCAGTAGAGAAGTTTGCATTGTTTAGCAGGCTGCACAGTACAACAACCAAAAGGCCCTTAAACCCAACCACAGAAGGACTAAATCACACTACCTCTGAAAAGCCAACGAATACAATGGAAGCTACATTTTCAGTGTCTACAACAACAGGAAGACCACTTCGAGCAACATTGAAACCAGCTATACCCACAATGAACCAAACAACAGCAACAAACACTTTGTCCACAACAACAACAACAACACCAACACCACTTTTTACCTTCCATAGACCAGTTGTAGTTGTTGGCCCTGAGAGGTCCACACCAATGAGGGTGATGCCTAGTGTCAGTAATGTCAGCACGACTATTAAGACTCCTGAGGAACGTGAAAATTCTGAGTACGAAGAAAATGAAGAAACTTCGATGGAAAATCCATCACAGAGCCCTTTTACAACAAATTCTCCGAACGCTGAAGAGGTACCAAAGAATGTGGTATCAGAATCTAGTTCTGTATTGGAGATGGACAAAGATTTGACAAATAGAACTGAGGAAGGAGAAAGAAGTCTACCAGTCACTCGTCTCTTGGCATCTGGTAGAGAAGAGGCAACGGAAGAATCTACCACGAAGGGGGCTGAACAGAAGCATAATGTTACAGGATCAAGAAAATACGCCAGAACTTTTCGGCCTGTCATAAGGCCTGGAGGCAGGCGACGAAGACCATTATGGCAAAGGTCTACAGTTCCTCCACCGATAACCTATGCTAAGGATTTCTTCATAGCACCGGAAGAAACACTTACTTTCAGTTCAGAGACAGAAGGGCAAAAGATTACAGTAACAACCACCTCGCCATCTGTACCAGACATAGTAGTATCAACAACATTACCCACAACAACTTTGACTACTGATAAATCTCCAGAACAAATTGTGATTGAGAGCTTGACAGAGATTATGAAGGATGCCACTAATAATAACAAGAGCAAGGATAAGGTTTTGAGCATCGCTACCAACCTAGAACTGCTCAACAAACAACTAGCGGAGCGAGGTATCCATATCATCCATGCCGAGGTGGATGGAGTGAAGATTAAACTTGACAATCGCACAGTAACTCGACCCATACTTCAGCCAGTTGCAACAACATTCCGTCCATCAACATTCTTTAATGTGTCATCTTTTACGGACTTCACTACAGAAAGACCCTTAGTGAGTACCGCATCCCCTGTGAAAGAAAAAGAAATGCACATGGTTGAAGATTACTTGATCGACGAAAAAGCAGAGAAACAAATGTTCACATCAGTCAAATCTTCCTTTTCATTTCACACAACAAAGCCAATTGAAGATGAGGTGACAGACAATGAAAATGAAGTGCAAAGTACCACCAACGACTCGAGCTTTACCACCACGAAGCCGGTTGACACCAGAAAGTTCACAGCCAGCCCTGGTCGAGGGGAATCGCAAAAGCCAGCTCTCTCCTCTTCAATCCTACCTTTTGCGGAGGAAACAGAAGCTGACAAAGTAGGAAATGTGACGGGACTAGATGGCTCCTCCAAAACTCCAGTTGTTGAGGAGACGTCCTCTCCCGTACGAACTAGCATTTCCCGAGGTGACCGTGATAAAGAAGTTGAGTTAGAAGATGGAGTAACGTCAAAGGCAATCTTTGCAACCTCGACCGTACCTTCCAGTGTCACAACTCGCACAAGGTCCACCACAGTCCCTATCACCACACACAGACCTGCTACGAGACCATTTGTGCACACCCCAAGAGGCAGGTTAAGACCTGTGGGTTTTAATAGGGAGGAGACTGTTACCCACATCAGATCAGAAATTGATGGTAGTGATTTTATAACAAAACCATCCTTTGAAAATTCTACAAGTAGAAATGATTCTATATTGCCCAAGGATCTACATACTGCTACAACTATACACCCGACCTCACATCACCGGCCTTCACTTTTGCCGCCACCCCCCAAGCAAGAGTCCGTCAGAATTTTTGGCAGTGATGCAAGCATTTCTGGAGTTACCCAAGACACAACCTCTACTAAAAGCACAGATGTGGACTCTGCCTCCACCGCAAAGACGACCACGACGACAAAGACGAAGATTGAGGTCATCCCCTTTGTCCCCGAGTTCACTGATGCCTCAGAAAACATGAAGAGTGAAGACTTGCCGGAGCCTTCGCCATCATCATACACTGCTGTTTACATTATAGGTGTTATAGGAATAATCCCGGCTGCTGCCCTCACTGCTTTCCTAGCCAAGAAATTTCTGAAGAAGACACAAAAGGCTTTACCTGAGAGTGAGGAGCGAGGTGAAGGCTTCACACCTATTACTCATCACTCCAGGAAGCCTTCCCACTCTACCACCTTGGTGAGTACACCTATACATCTCAGGTACAAACTTTTATAGCCCCAGTGGTATTGGCACCCATGATATTTAAATTAACTAGCATTGATAATAGCTTGTTCCGAATTTCCAAGTTTTCTTTTTATAATGACTCTAAGTTGCATTGCAACTTACAAATATTTAATTAATTCAATATTTGATAACAGTATATCCTCTATGTCATCAGGAGGCTGATGGATCATCAGTGGAGGCCAAGAACCCACATGCCAAGTACACACCATGGGAATTTCCCAGGTCTAAGTTGCGTTTGGTGTCCGTCCTTGGCGAGGGAAACTTTGGAGTGGTGAGTGTAGGAGTACCATACTGGAGTCTAGTCTTTTAGTTAAACTGTACATAGAACCAGAACTTTCTGTTCTAGTAAATAGCACCTTGCTCACTCTTATTTTTTACTGGTGATTTTTTTGTTGTGAACATCATGCTGGATCAAAACTGTTATTTCATTCAAAGATAATCTTGGAGCTCATGCTGGTAAGTATTTTGTGTGAAGTACTTTATAGATATATTTCCACCTTCATCAGCAAGCAAGCTTAAAACATAATTTGATAACAGAAATACAGATTATTTCATGTGCCCTATTCCAGTATTGATTTCATCAATTTACATTTTCTTAAACTTTTATATTATTACTGAAGCTCATTTTAGAAGCATTTTGATATTTCTTTCAAGTTGACCTCCACTTGTGTTTATTTTACTTTTGAGTGTCAGTGAGATGCTGTATGTCCCATTTGTGTGAGACAAGTTAACTGACACCTCAATGACAGTTGTATTAGTATCCTGATTTGCTTGTTGCTTGTGCAGGTCTGGAAGGCAGGAGGCCCGAGAGCTGTGTGCTTGTGAAGGTGCCCCTGGAGGCCCGACGGTACTGGTGGCAGTGAAGTGTGTGAAGGAAGGTGCTGGGGTGAAGGAACGACACGACTTGCTCAAGGAGCTTGCCATTATGCAGCACTTAGGACAGCACCATAATGTAGTCACTCTCCTTGGCTGTTGTACACAACAGGGTGAGACCTTGTTCTTGTTTGTTTTGTATGAGTTACTAACAGTGTTAGCAGCTGTATAATATTTGATCTTGATATTCATTGCCTGGTTTTGTTTATAAGCATTAGAAACAATCCTCAATTTATTGGATGCTCTATATTCCATTGGAAACTTGCAAAACATGATGTTAGCCATCAAAAGAGCCATGTTCTGGATTAAACATCACACCAACAGAATCTGTCATTTCTTGAGTGCATCTTGAAGCTTATGCACCTCTCAGTATTTAATATAACCTTGTTTTAATGTAAATGTTGATATCGGTACTGCATATGTATTTTATCCGACATGTTTAGAACCAAATACCTATCAAGGATATTTTAAGATATACAGTACCAGTACATTATAATTATAATATTGGACTGTTAAATGTACAGTATATGCATAACAAGTAAAGAATTTTGTTGTTGATAACAAAACTGCGAGTCTTGTACTCATCACTTACCTTTTGAGTTGTGTGGGGTATGAGACAGAGCCTCACTACGTGATCATGGAGTACGTGATGTTTGGGAAGCTACTAACGTTCCTACGCGACCATCGCACACGCCACAACTACTACAACTTCTCCTCGGACACTGAAGCTCTTACCTCCAGAGACCTGACCCGCTTTGCTTGTCAAGTGGCCACAGGATGCGACTACTTGCAGTCCCGTGGGGTGAGCACTCCTTCTCTGATAGAGTTCTTGCTATTTTCTCTGCATTGTGGTATTTAATCTGTGGAGCCAAATCATTGGTATGACCTGAGCACAAAATGCATCCTCATTTTTTTCTTATATTCTACGTACTTCCTATTATTCTGTTTACTTCATGACTGTACAGTACTACTATTTTCAGCATGATTTTCATTTTTTTTTTGTGTCAAACTGGTATTCATATACTGAACTGTATATTTATTTACCAATACAGTATTTGGTAGACCTCCATTTGAAATGGGTAGCCTAAATATGATGTACTGTATACTAATAATAAATAGAGATATATTCTATACTGTATTTAATACTGTACTCAGATTTTATATTCAAGCCTCCTAGTGAAATACTTTTTAAATTGAAAGTAATAATCACATTCTCACAGATCATTCACCGTGACCTGGCATCTCGCAACATCTTGGTAGACCACAACAAGGTCTGCAAAATTGCTGACTTTGGTCTGGCCCGCAATGTGAAGGATTTGGGCACTGACATTTATGAGCAGAAGAGTCGGGTCAGTCACTAGCAAGATTTTTCTGCTTTTGCAGATTCATTGTTTGTCTGGATTTTGTTTAGTATTTTCTAAGGATCATTAATACATGAAGGTTGATTGTATCTAGTGACTTTTAACTTCAATATTCCTGAGATTACCTGAGGAATTATCATTTCATTCTTTTCCTTTCAAGGGTTTTACAACTAATTATAATTGTTTTATTTCAATTGATAAGCAGTTGCTGATTTTATTAGATAAAACAGAACAAAAGTATGAAACTTTTTTGTAATAAAAAACAAGAAATTTGATATACATTGTTATCTTTGTTTTTCAATTTGACTTTGCTTCAAGCATACATTTGTCCTTGCAGGGAGCCCTGCCAATCAGATGGATGGCACCAGAGTCTCTCTACATGAGCATTTTTACCCACAAGTCAGATGTGTGGAGCTTTGGTATACTCTGTTGGGAAATTGTCACTCTGGGTAAGGCCTTCGATCTTTTTCCTCACACAGAAATGATTAGACTATTTACTCTTGCTACATTTTAGCTTTTCTTCAGGCCTTCAGAGTTTAAGATAATATCTATTGTTATTTCTTCCGTTTAGTTTGATTTGTTTAGAGTTTCTTAAATACAGTAATAAATTTACCTTGGTCAGTTCAGATGCTTGACAGTTCCTGTAATTTTAGGCTAGAACATACTGTACTTCATTGTGTATGTTATCCTTAAAATAGTTTTTAACATTGGGGGACTATAGATATTCCAAATACAGAAGATTCCTAATGGTTTAAACAAATTAAGCATTCAGATTAGTGTCTTGTAATAGTAATAATAATAGTATGTCATTTAGACAAAAAGTACAAACATTTATACATAGGATACGATAACAGTGTAGGATTCATAGGTAAGACAAATACAATGCTTAAAGCCACTCATATGCAGTATTTTGGGCATACTGTATATCTACAAAGGTTTTACACATACAGTACTTTTAACATAAAATACTTGTACTTGATCCACCAGTCATTAGAAGTTGCTCAGCAAGTTGAAGCTGCTGTAAAATAAGCCAACCAAACCATTGGAATATTCAAACAAATCTCTCAGAAAATAAATTGATTATTCAACTGTACTTATCTCTAGTGCATACCCATTTTGACTACTGTATCCAAGCATCAAGACCTCGCCTTCAAATGTATATACTGTATGAGCTTTGAAGTTCAGTGTAGAGTAACAAAATCATCCCAGAACTGAATCGACTGTCATACCAGTAAAAGGTTGAAGACTTCATGACTAACAACACTACAAACCAGACATGACGGGGCTGATTTCACCGAGATCTCTAAGATGTGGAGTAAACTGGAAGATGTTAATCCAGATCACTTCCTTACAAGGTCCCATCTAATGCACACATGGGGCAACAGCAAGCATCAAGCTCAACAAGCTTGAGCTTGTCGAACAAGTCGAGTTCGTTCTCAATGCGTAATCGAGAATTCCGAGTTACACCTAGCAATAATTAAGTAGGTAACCCTAGAGTTAGTCAGCTTGTTGTGTGGTTGCATCCTGGATGGGGTCAGTAATTTGATCTGGGGGGAAGGGGGACCTCAATATAAGCTTGCATGAATAATACATAAACTCTGGCTTCCTTTCCCCTGACTCAATAAATAATGATAATTACTGTATAATGAGCCACAGTGTAGGACAATGCAGGTGATGCTTTTCACCGATAGGGCTATAAATCTATGGAATCCCCAACCTGCCAAGCTATGAATGTGAAGACAGTACTCGCGTTTAAAATTCAGCTGGAAAAAAATCCTTGGGAATATTGTGGGACTTTCCTGTCCCCATCCAGGCCAGTAGACATGGTGGCCCTCAGGTAAAAATTCAGGTAAATGCATTTTCAAATTAGACAAGGCAACCTTCTGGCACAAATATTTCCTACTAATATTGTTGGTTCAGATTATTCATCTTTTCATGACCTTCAGCAAACTTACTACAAGGCATTGTTGTCAATATGATAAATGCAGCAGTGTTATTTTCCACATTGAAGGTCTTGTATTTTTCAAAATTTAGGAGAAATTTCCAGTTCTTTGGTCATACATATGGAGTTCATGCAGATCATATTGCAAAGTTGAAATAAAATTTTAATGGCTTTTCTTAAGGTAGACTTCTGTATTCTATGAAAATATAATTATATATTACAAACCATATAATAAGATTTGTTGATTACAAACATTGTTTCTCCTAAATTAAATCAGTGTGCACTGTAGAAAGCACAGCCAGCATTCCAACTTCTTCAAGGATGCTCAGTACAGTTAAGTAAAATGTTTTATGGGATGCCTCAGTCACAGGCAAAGTAATAAAGAGGAATGACAAGTTAATGACAAGAATGGCAGGTATTTTAGTTTAAACTATAAAGAAGTTTATTTTATAGCTTGTTTTCTCAAATCTCCTCTCCAGAAAATCTCTACTCCAAAAAGAAAGTACAGGGTACATGCCTTTGGCATTGCATATCTTATGACTTTTGCCCTCATTTTACATCCTGAAAGATATGACACTTTCAATTATTCTGGGACATAGATGTTGCTAGAAAGTCTTCGGGGCTTGTCACCTTATTTTGATACAGTAATTACTGTACATACTTGTTTATGAGATTCCCCTTTTAGTTTTTAAACAATTCATCTCCCACTAAGATAGTGTTGTATTATCATTATCGAGTTTTTCTGTAGGGTGGAAGACCTACTCCTCAAGGTGTTGGTGAAACGCCTCGAGGTTCAAAACTTGCCCAAGAACCTTATTATAACTCCTAATTTGATACAATACCTGCTGTCTTCCAGTGTTTCAAGCGCATAAAAATACTCGTTGTATGTCTCCCAGATGCATATTTTCACAATTTTACAGACTGTTTCATACAGTCTTCAAGATTAAAATATAATTAAACTGCTCTGCTTCCCCCAGGTTCAACGCCATACCCTGGAATGACAGCACGGGAAGTGATGCGGAGTGTTCGCGAGGGTTACCGCTTGGACCGGCCAGATCACTGTCACCCAGAGCTTTATCGCATCGTCACCAAGTGCTGGCACCAGGATCTCAACAAAAGACCATCTTTCTCAGAGATTACTGTAGATTTAGCTCAGCTCTTGGAACATGGACAGACGGGTTACATTGACCTGGAGAACTTCCCTGAGGGCAGTTACTACTCCATGCATGAGAACAATGATGAGAAGTTGTGACTATTTAATGATAAACTGGAATGATTTAATGACCACCAGTGATATTATTCCTGAACTAATTATGTATTTTTTTCGTTAGAAGCAGTATGGTGTTATTCACCTTTGAACTTTAATTTAAAAGACCCTGTTTCTTTAAATGAACAAATCCTGTTTTTGTTCTAAATAATACTGTATTTTAACAAAGGATATTTGACGATAAAGGTAAGTGTTGTGATGGTGCGTGGGAAGCTTCCATCTGTGTGTTCATTTTACCTTGGTTGCCACTGTGTGTATCCAAAGCAATAGTATCTGTGTCTAGGTGCGACAAGCAGGCCTTGTTCGTATTTTCATCTTCATCTTATTTTTAGGATAAACTTTTACAATCATTATCTCTATTATTATTAACATATCATAAATACAGCAAGATAAAAACAATTACCTACTGTATTATCAGTTCTGAAATGAAGCTGATAAATATTCTTAATTTTTTCATATATATATGTACAGTATATATATATAAAATAATATGACAGTGTCAGACCACGAAGGAAGGCTTAAGACAGGAAATTCCTTAAGTACTGTGTACTTTTGTATTCAATAATACAATTTCGGAAGAATGGAATTAGAATTCAGTGGTGATAGATATATAGGAAGGAATGAGATGAGGTGGGGGGTGAAAAACAATGTCTTTGTTCACAAACATAAGAGGGAACTGCAGAAGGCATTGATTCAGCAGACACAAATAGTAAATACAAATATTAAATACACACACACACATTAAGGGGCGAGAAGTTGGACTGGCAAACGGTAACGAGTGGAGTACCTGAAGGATCAGTGCTGGGACCAATTCTATTTCTAATACTGTACAGTATACGTAAATGACATGTCTACTGGAATCAAGTCCTATATGTCGATGTTCACAGATGACGTGAAATTAATGAGACGAATTGTAACAGATGAGGATTGTAGGATCCTCCAAGAGAATTTGAACAGCTTGCAGAGATGATCAGAGAAATGGCTATTGGCATTCAACATGAGCAAGTAAAAAGTGTTGGAAATGGGACTAGGTGACAGGAAACCAAAGGGACAGTACATAATGAAAAGAAACTACCTACCTGTGACAGTTGAGGAAACAGACCTGGGAGGGGACGTAATACCAAATCTAACTCCTGAGGCACATATAAATTGGATAATGACAGCAGTGTACTCTACACTAGCAAAAGTTAGAATGTCATTCAGAAACCTAAGTAAGGAGGCATTTAGAGTGCTTTACACTGCCCAAATGAGACCAGCCTGGAGTATGCCACCCCACCTGATGAAACACATTCAGAACGACATGGTCAAAAGGATTGTAACCTGGATTTCCACTGAGCTCACAAGGGTTTTCTGAGGCTTCCACTGAAGCCAGACCACGATTTTCACACAAAATCTATATATAAATAACATCCATATAAAAATAACATGCATATCCTTTTGACCACGTTGTGGCCTAGTTGACTAGGGCGTGTGCGTGGTGACACCCACCACATAGGTTCAAACCCTCATCACAGCTCCTTCGGATTTTCTCACTAAAGTATATTTGCTAGTTTGTTAGTAAACTATTGTGGTGGTCTTAATGTAACTCAGGAGGTTGATAGGCCTTAAGCCCAACATCAGTCAATGAATATATTTTGTCATTCACTGTCTGCTTCAACAACTGGTGCAAAATGTTTTATCTTGTTGTATTACAAATATGATGTGTTCCATTCCTCTTCCCCCACAAGCCCTTGTTTTATTGACACAAAACATTTACCTCCTGTCCTATAGTTATAATAAAATTCAGATTAAATTTAATTAAGCTTAACCAAAGATGGCAAACACAGTTTTGACTTTTGAGTTTAAAAATTCCAGCTCCTGGACCCAGTATGTGCCTATAATATTTCCACTGCCTTGCACAGGGTGGGTTTGGGATGCATAACAAGTTTCACTCGACTTATTATTGGCTTCTTGCCAAAATTTTTGGTATATTTTAGTCTGAATTACAATACAACATCTTCAAATATTTATATTCTTTGTAATGTCAGGGCATGAGGAACTGCATTATGTGAAGCAGTTTAAAACTTGTTGCATAAATACTTAACATAAACTAAAATGTATTTAAAAATATTTAAAAAATTCACATCAAACATTTGTTTAAAGTTCTTATATCTCTTATTCATGGTATATTCACTACTTCAGATGTGTATAGAATTATTATTATATTTTTTATGTCATGAGAATAGAAATGACCAGCTTAATATAATCAGGAGAATAGTAACATTTTTAGTATTAGTATGTATACCAGTCTGGTGTTTGCAACATGTGATTCATTCCTGTAGCAAGTGATCTTTCCCTGCAATACATGTGATCAGTATCCTGCTACATGTAATCCGTCCCAACAACAGATTTAATCCGTCCCTGCATCTCAAGTATTGGAGATAAGTATTGTATTATGTAAATATGTTGTATATATTGTTGAAAATGTTTCATATATACTGTATTGGCAAGGATAATTGCCGGTTGTTGTCTGAGTAGCGATATTAATATTTAACACCCTTACAGCATCTCTGAACACTCTTGATGACATTTATATTTTCTCTTCATAGTTAAGTACACATGGTGATGAAAAAAAAAAATACATATTTAAGACTTAAGAACATATAAATAAAACTATAGAAGGGCTATTGGCCTAATTGAGGATGCTCATACAGTATCTATATCCACCCAAAGTCATTCCCATATGTATATATATAATAATTTATTTATTTTCTCTTAACTATGTTTCAAACAATCCATCGATCCCAGATCTATTATGTTATCTGGTAATTTGCTCTATAGATTGACAACCTTGTTTCTGAACTAGTATTTACACATGAATACAAAATACTTGAACCCAGCTATGGAAAAATATGAAAATCCAGATTAATTTTCTGTTGGATTTTGAAGTTGTATGCTTCATACACTATACAAGTGCTGCTGAAAAAATAAAATACACAGTGTGTGTGTGTATATATAATATATATATACAGTATAAATATATATATATATATATATATATATATACATATGTTGTTGAATATGACCGAAAGGGTAAGATTAATAATTCTAACACAATTCTTCTCAATATATCTTACGTTCTTCTTCACTGTCGAAGGTAATTGATAAAGTAACTCTCCAAAATTCATTTTTTTTTATTCCTGGTCTGATGCCTGAACGTGTTTCCTAATTCCTTATTACATTTTTAAAGACTTAGTTTACACACAAAATACATTCATACTTATACTCGTTTTGGGTGAGGTGAAACAGAAGACAGAACACGAAACAATGGGTATGAGAACATAAGACTGGAAGTAACTGCAGAAGGCCTATTGGCCCATACTTCCTCTTGCTGCTTCCCTATTGGTTTGGGGTCTTGAAGTGGGTAGAATATAGTTGTGCATTAATTGGCTGTTGATTGCTGGTGTTGACTTAGTGATGTGTAGTGCCTCGCTGATGTCGAGTCTCCTGCTATTGCTGTATTTATCGATGATTTCTGTTTTGCTTGTTAAGGTTTCTCTGGTGATGGTCTGGTTGTGAGAAGAGATTATATGTTCTTTGATGGAGCCCTGTTGTTTGTGCATAGTTAATCGCCTAGAAAGAGACATTGTTGTCTTGTCTATATACTGAGTTCTTTGGGGCTTACACTTCCCAAGTGGGCATGTGAAGGCATAGACGATGTTGGTTTCCTTCAAGGCGTTCTGCTCGGTGTCTGGGGAGTTTTTCATGAGTAAGTTGGCCATTTTTTTTGTTTTTGTAGTAAATTGTCAATTGTATTTTATGATTTTTGTCTGCAGGGATAACGTTTCTGTCAATAATGTCTTTCAGGACCCTTTCCTCAGTTTTATGAGCTGTCGAAAAGAAGTTCCAGTAAAACAGTCTAATAGGGGGTATAAGTGTTGTGTTAATTGACTCTTCGGAGGTTGCATGGCGTTTCACCTTTCTTTTTATGACGTCATAAAAATGAAATCACAGAAATTATCAATAAATACAGCGATAGCAGGAGACTCGACATCAGCGAGGCACTACACATCAAAAAGTCAACACCAGCCATTTAATGCACAACTATATTCTACCCACTTCAAGACCCCGAACCAATAGGGAAGCAACAAGAGGAAGTATGGGCCAATAGGCCTTCTGCAGTTACTTCCATTCTTATGTTCTCATACCCATTGTTTAGTGTTCTGTCTTCTGTTTCATCTCACCCAAAACGAGTAGTATTCTTGGTGACTCGAATACTTTTGATATCATTTGCCTTATGCGTTTCTGTTCTCGAATTGGCATCCTTGGTGATATTTAGCGCCCTCTGATTATCCCGCACATTTGATGGTGCTACATAGCCTTCCCGGTTTGGTGCCTTCTTTTGATAATTGCTTACTACTTACTTTTGTTTCACCTCACCCAAAACATTTGTGCCATATCACCTCGCCCAAAACGAGTATAAGTATGAATGTATATTGTGTGTAAACTAAGTCTTTGAAAATGTAATAAGGAATTACGAAACGCATTCAGGTGTCAGACCAGGAATAAAAAGAATGAATTTTGGAGAGTTACTTTATCAATTACCCTCGACAGTGAAGAAGAACGTAAGAAATACTGTATTGAGAAGATTCGTGTAAGAATTATTAATCTTACCCTTTCGGTCATAATCAACAACATATGTTTACAAGAAAGACTGCTACTAATATATAAATATATATATTATTTTTACTGGAATATACATTAATTTGAGATTACTTCGAATTCCAGCTACTTAAATTCATGGCAGGTCAACCTTTTTTGCATATTATCGTGATATTTGGTCTATTACAGACTATGTATGGCAAATACTTAGTTCTTGCATTATTGCATACAATTCTAGATACCATGGAAATTAATTTGTTGAATAATTGCTGTTTTTGAATACTGTATTGCCATTGGTTGTACTCAGAACATTAACTTGGGAATATTTTAAATTAATGGTGGTAATTATCCAGATTTGTCCATAAAGTTATGTTTATCTGTTTTGATTACCTAAATAACTAATGTTAATTCATTTTAAAAGTGTTCAGGAGATTAATCAGAACTCTATTTCATAACGACTGTTTTCATTACACATCCCAGATTGGGTGCTCAAATTTGCAGCTACTTTCAGAGAAGACAAAATATTATTCCTTAAGGTAGCATGATATACAGTATAGTCATGTATGTGAATATGAAGGTAATGACAACATATACACTATGTATAAAGTTGAATAAGTATTGAACATAATGAAGGTCTTTGGGCTCGCCTTAACCCGTGCTACTTGGAACTTTTTATTCCAGGTAGCGAATTTTAAACAACAACAACAACAACACGAAGGTAGGCAGTTTTATTACTCAAAAGTAATTACTTAAGTAATTTATTTTGCACTTCATATACTTGGCTTAATAATTTAACTGTTAAATAGTTATGATTGCATTGAGAAACTTCTCTGAAAAGTTCTGTAAAGAAAATCTAAAGAAATGACATTGTCATATGTAAATAAAGTTATCTTTAGCTATTATGTACAGAGTATTTTTTATATATTGTATTTGAATATTTAAATAAATAGTTATCCACTTTGTATTATTTTAAATACTGTACCACTATTTTTTTCACCAGCGGCAGAATCTTCTTTGAGAAATATTCCATATTTTTATACTTTGCACACTTCATTGAACTACAGTGTTCACATGTAGTTCATCCCTTGATAGGAAGGTGGTGGGAACCTCCAGGTGGTGTAGGTTGTAGTGTTACTGTGGGTGGTGTAGGCTGTAGTATTACTATGGGTGTAGACTAGCATTACTGTGGGTGGTGTAGACTCTAGTATTACTATGGGTGTAGACTAGCATTACTGTGGGTGGTGTAGGATGTAGTTACTGTGGGTGGTGTAGGATGTAGTTACTGTGGGTGGTGTAGGATGTAGTGTTACTGTGGGTGGTGTAGGATGTAGTATTACTGTGGGTGGTGTAGGATGTAGTGTTACTGTGCAACCCGTTCTCGCAAATTTAATAAGTCAATATTGACTTATTAAATATGTGCATAGGTGACATACTTAACATAATAGATACCCTTAAAAAGATTCATAGAAAACACCGGCCTTACCTAACCTACTTAGTATGTTAAGATAAGCATCTTATTGCTTCATAATTACAATTATTACCTAACCTGTGGGTGGTGTGGACTGTAGTATTACTATGGGTGTAGACTGTAGCATTACTGTGGGTGGTGTAGTCTAGTATTACTTTGGGTGGTGTAGACTAGTATTACTGTGGGTGGTGTAGACTAGTATTACTGTGGGTGGTGTAGACTAGTATTACTGTGGGTGTAGATTGTAGTATTACTGTGGGTGATGTAGACTGTAGTATTACTGTGGGTGGTGTAGACTGTAGTATTACTGTGGGTGGTGTAGACTGTAGTATTACTGTGGGTGTAGATTGTTGTATTACTGTGGGTGGTGTAGACTGTAGTATTACTGTGGGTGGTGTAGACTAGTATTACTATGGTTGGTGTAGACTAGTATTACTGTGGGGGTGTAGACTAGTATTACTGTGGGTTCTGTAGACTAGTATTACTGTGGGTGGTGTAGGGTGTAGTGTTACTATTGCTACAGGTGGCATTGGAGGTTTTACCCGAGGGCCAGTAACCCTAGTGGCCTCGACGAGGACAGGAATCCGGCGGCTTACCAAAGCCGCAAGCCGCCAAACACATGGGGGACCCCCCCCCCCCCCATTTGCCTTGATCTTCTCTAGGGATATTTTAAAACAAAATTTTGGCAGTTACGGCTTCGGCGGGTAGGTAGTCGGTCAACATTCATATGTTATCTAATAAGGATAAGGACACCATCATTTCCCCTTCTTTTTTATTTTTGGTAAATTTACAAAAACCTATAAATCTTCCTAGTTGAAAAATATTTGTTTTTGTTTATCCCGACTGTGTGTCTGGGGTTAACCGAAACACTCACTATGGGTTGCTATTATTATACAAAATGTACACAGTTGTGAGTTTTTGTCTCGGTAATACCACAGTTCTCACTTATAAACTTTACACTTATTTGTATTTGGATGGCGCTTTTATTTTCAATTACAGTATTCGGCAGTGTTTGTTTCTAACCTAATGACGTAGTGGAAAAAGTGAAGGTAAAGAGTTTGTGAAAATATGGAAAGAATAGGAAAAATAGAGAGCGGCGAGCGGTTATCCTTAAATAAAATTATAATGACAGTCAACAAGTAGCCTAGAGTGTGGATGAGCAGTGGAGTGGGAGCCACCTGGAGGGACGATTGTAGCGACGAGTTCATACAACTTTTTAAAAACCACACCATGGTGATCACTCTTACTATCACTCACAAATCATTATCACCATAATCAATTGGCAGCAGCAGCACTAACATCACTACTCGTCACTATACAGTTCATCACTCCCTCCACTTATGCCTCCACACGCCGCCGCTCGCTCCCCACCGATTCTACTTGGCAACTTGTCGAGTGTGTGCGCACACGCGGGTGGGCGAGTCCTACGAGTAGCACACGGGTCCCAGCTCGATTTTAAATGCTTGGTTGGGTTCACCAATATCCCGGACACCAATGTCCACGAATGGTAACCGCTGTGGTTTCTCTGTGCGGAACTCTATAATGGTGGAGGCCCAGGTGGGAAGTCTTGTCTGTGGGGAAAAATGGGTCAGGTTAGCTGCTGATAATGAGTGAGGTTGGTGTGTGTGTGGTTGACAAGAAACTGTGGATGAAAGGGATTGTCTGAATATAATTATTTTATTTGGGATTGTTTTAGCTTCAAACCTTTGTAGTTTCAGGTCAGTGGCAAAGAAGGGCATTTAATTTAGAAGAAAGGGGGGTAAATAAATTAAAGCTATTATTTTTTGTGAATTGTAAGTGTACGTATACCTATTTTTTAACATTAAACAATTATAAGCACATCAAAGTAAAATAATGGCCAAAAAGCATTTTATAAACCATTCAATGTTTACATTTCCAAGCTTTTATTCAAACATTTTCAAGGAGAGGAAAGGTGGCAAATGGCTGGCTGTTCATCCCTGGTGGGGCATGTTTGAATAAATAATTGTTTAATTATTTGGTCATCCTACACTAGTTTATGGGTTTGTTTGCACTGTATAATGTTTATGCAATTTGTGCAAATTTGTCTTGTTTAAGGTGACAATAATTTCCTGTTCTCAAAATCTAGTGCTCATGCTTATCTTACCATTTCCGAGCTGTCACCACTGACCACTTAGGGTAGGAAAGCTGCTAGTCACAAGGCATTACAGAAAAGACAGAGCTCGTGTCTCAGTTTTTCTCTGGAGCTAGTCTTCAGTACTGTTCCCCTAAAGGTTTTTATGGCCAAAGACAAACCCAGTGGCTATGGCCACACCTGATCAGGCAAGAAGGGCAACACACCAACACTAAAGAATCTGATGTAGACTTGATTTCCACCTGACCTCATCAAGTAATGTCTTTTAAATGCAATAATGCTAGTAGACTTACCTTACATCCATCTTCTATAACTCTGTATTTAAACTTCCTATTCCCTCTGGCTTTAAGCTCTGTGTCCGAGACAGTCATGATCTGCAAGGCATTGCGAAGGTTCCTCCTCCTGGCATCGAATACGGCAACAGAGTTCTTGCAATGGTAGGTGAGCTGCTGGGTCGCCTCTGCTGACAACAGCTGCAGGAACTGCATCTGGTTGCTGTCTGCCTTGTATGTGAACTGCGGACACCCAGAGTTACATTTAACACCTTATGCTTTAATTTACATAATAATAAATTATATATATTGTATGTATGTACTGTGTATATTTATACATGGTATATATTTTATATATGTCTACAAAAAATAAATGTGGAAAATCTTGACAGTTTGAACAGCAACAGGATGGTGATGACGAGAGACTGTGTAGATCAGAATATCCAGAAGTTTTTCATTCAAGTGCAGAATTTTCTTATGTGGTTTTACAAGTGAATGAAATAACACATTTTTAATCGCATGAAATATTTAAACACTGACCATGAAATTCTAAGGTCCACACTGCATCTTGTGTAGAAATTAATATTGTTACCAGAACCTTTACTCAATTCTATAGGTTGTGAAGGACTCATTAAACCCCAATGTATATAATGTACATTATCCACCACTCAAAACATGGGTAGCATTGTCCACTGTTTCTACATTCATCTGTCAACAAGTACAGTACTGTACAGTACTGTAGTTCACTTTGGTTGAAATAAATATATTTGTTAAAAGTTCTGGTTACAAATTTATCACATTAAATGACATAAATTAATAAATTACTTAAACTATGCACTTTCAATCTTAAATTGTTTTAAGAATTTTGTTTAACTCCGAGATTAACTCGTGTGACTGATGTCAAGACATTACTAAATTAACTGTGAGATAAGGTACTAGACTAAACACCAGCAAAATATATAATTTAAAGTTATTAGGTGTCTTAAAATAATGATGTAGTATTGCCTGTGTGTATGTGGTTAAACCACTGACAAGCTTAGTTAATGCAAAGGATCACAAAGTTTTTCCAATCCCACTACCACCATCAATATCATCACAATTACTCCTACACCATCACACATCTTCCTACATCACTACCATCCCAAAATCCCATACTGTACTCGAAAATCCTATTTAGAATATCTGTCACTCACATCTGCCACCACAAGCTGCCCCCTCCCCTCTTTCCCAATCTTCACTACCTCCACATGCTGCCTTAACCAGATAGTAACTAAAAAGTAAGTGCTGATCCCACCTCATAACCTGGTTGAATGTCCTCTCCAAGCCAGACAATGCCCCGAGGCTGTCCACGCCAAGTGAACTCTTGGGTGATCTCAGGCTGCGGCAGGACACATGTTGCCTTCTTCTCCATGTCACAGAATACCACGATGGCATCCTTCGTATCTCCCTCGTTGGGGTCCACCCAGTATTCCCCTAATGATGAGGATAAATTAAATAAGCCATTTTTAAACAGAGGACTAGAAAAATTATAAACTTTTTCCAGTTCACTGGAAAATAATTACATTAGAAGAATCAGCAATTGAATTTTGTTTAACATATTTCTTAAAAGATGGATTTTTCCTAATAAGAGCCATACCATTGGGAAGTTCCGGATGAGTGTAAGCCAGATCACGGCATGTCTTTGCTGGGGAGTCTTTTGTGCCTTCTGGTCTGAGGAACTTCTTGAAAGATGTCTTGAGTTGCTCATATGCCTTGGTTATGAGATCGCGACGCTCATCGTCCGTGATTTCTTTGCCAAAGAGACGTGCTGGCAGTTCGGAATCATCACCCTGAAGAGGATCTGGTCCCTTAGCCTGACCCTGCCCTAGGAGAGCTGCCAGTGCTGCTGCATCATAACCCATAGATTCACCAGGTGGACCAGGGGGACCAGAAGGACCAGGTGGGCCAGGAGGACCAAATTTACCTTCTTCTCCGCTAGGACCACGGGGACCAGGAGGACCCATAATACCTTGAGGACCAATTCCTCCATCACGGCCAGGTGGGCCCTTAGGACCAGGCTCACCAGATGGACCGGGTGGACCAGCAACACCAGGTACACCTTTGTCACCCGAGGGACCTTGAGGCCCAGGAAGACCTTGAAGACCAATGAGACCTCTGTGTCCCTTGGCACCCTTAGGACCTGCTGCTCCAGTTTCTCCAGTTTCTCCTTGTGTTCCTGGTGCACCAGACTTTCCTCTTGGACCTGGACTACCCTCAACACCTTGTGGTCCAACTTCTCCGCGGTCTCCACGCTCTCCAGTTGGGCCAATGGGTCCAGCAGGCCCAGGGGGACCCTGACATGGTAAAAGACAAATAATAGCTATTGACATGCATTTGGTTTTGGTTATGAAAGAGATATACAGAAAGAAAGACCATACATTAAAGTCATGAGTTATCTGTAAAGAGATCAAGAGTACTCACAGGTAAACCAGTGGGTCCAGGGCCGCCCTGTTGTCCTGGTGAACCTGGTGGGCCCTTGTCTCCTGTACGACCAGAAATACCCGGAGGCCCAGGTTTGCCGTCAGCACCAGGGGCACCATTGTCACCTGTGGGACCAATAGGGCCGACAGACCCAGGCAACCCAGGAGAACCAATGGGACCTTCATCACCACGTTTGCCTTCTGGACCTTGTTCTCCCTGAGGAGATGTAAAAAAAAGAATTATAACCAGTTGCTAAAATATATAATTTATTTAATAAAATAGCCTATATGATATGAATACTTTTGTCAAATGTTCTTGCAAATGTTAATACAGTATTACAAAATAATCATTACTCACGCGTTCGCCATTTTTCCCTCGAAGTCCAGGAGGACCAGGTGGACCAGGAAGACCAGGCAATCCACGTTCTCCTGATGGTCCAACAGGACCAGGCTGACCAACGGCTCCAGAGCGACCTTCAGGACCAGCTTCACCCTTAGGTCCCTCAGCTCCAGGGGCACCGGGCTGGCCAGTTGGTCCTGGCAGACCAGGTCGGCCAGTGTCACCAGGGGTTCCCTTGATTCCAGGGTTACCACTTGAACCTGGAGGTCCTTGATCTCCTGGGGTACCCTGTATGAGTAAATAAGATGTAAGTTTCATCTTATCAAGAGCATGATATGAACTTAACATGGGCAACAAAAGGAAGGCATGATCTGTAAACAGAATGTAGAGATATTACTCACAGGCGTGCCAGCATTGCCAGGTCGTCCAGGGGGACCCATTAGACCAGGCTCTCCTCGTTGTCCTAGTTCACCTCGCTGTCCCTTTGCACCCGTCAGTCCAGCTAGACCCTGAGGTCCAGTTTCACCAGGCTGTCCTACCAAGCCAGGGTTACCTTGAGTGCCCTTCTGACCAGGTAGACCACGTTGTCCTTTGGGACCTGAAGTTCCAGGTGGCCCAAGAGGTCCTGGGAAACCCTGAAGACCCTGTTCACCCTGGGGACCTCGATCTCCAGTCATGCCGTTGGCACCAGCTTCACCAGGAGGACCTGGTGGACCTGGATCTCCCTTCTCTGCAGGTTCTCCTGGAGGCCCAATTGGACCCATTATACCCTGAGGACCTTGATCTCCTTGACGACCTGGTGGGCCCTCGGGTCCAACACGTCCTAATGATCCACGTTCACCTTTCTCTCCTGGAAGACCAGGAGGCCCTCGACCACCAGGAAGACCCTGTGTACCACAGCTAGTTAGCACAAATAATATCTGGGTGGCATAACACATTATATCATGATTATTATCAGCTACTTGAAAAGGACATGAAAATAACAGTTACAAATACTTACAACGAGACCAGAGGGACCAGAATGACCTTTTTGTCCTGGTGGACCAGCAGGACCTGCAGGTCCATCAGGACCACTTTGGCCACTCTCTCCACGTTTGCCGGCTTCACCTGGGGGACCTTGAGCACCTCGTTCTCCGGGAAAGCCTCGCTGACCACGAAGACCAGCACCACCAGGCAGACCCCGAGGACCCTGCAGACCAGCCTCCCCGTCCTTTCCATTAGCACCAGAAATTCCAGGAGCACCAGGAAGACCTTGGAAGCCACGAGCACCTGGAGAACCAGGGGGACCTCGCTCGCCAGGAGAACCTGTTGGCCCTGCCACGCCTGGGGGCCCCTGAGAACCATCCTTTCCTGGGTCACCTCTGGGGCCTGTTGCACCAATCTCACCAGGATTGCCGTCTTTGCCAGGCTCACCCTATGGGAGACAAATCATTTGGTTTGACAGATTCACACACATTAGCTCTAAGAATAAAGGCTGGGGGTATGAAATGTAGTAAATGTTGTTTGATAAGAAGTGCAGGTGTTCATAAATTAATTTGATAAATTTATTGGTGAATCATTAGACTTTTCTTCTTGCAGGTATTGAACAAGATTATATAAAAACATTTGTGAAGATAAGCACAAAATTAGTAGAAAAGAAGGTAGATCACAATGTACCCAGATGAGCATTGTGGAGATCAATCACAAGATACCCAGGTTTAGTAAAAATAAATGCCATGTACTCTTTTTTTTTTTTTGTTATTGTATGTAAAACAAATATGATCTTACGATTGGTCCAAGTGGACCAGGAGGTCCCATAGGTCCGGGAAGACCCTGAATTCCTTGAGGTCCTTGGTCACCAGGTTTGCCATCAGCTCCAGGTGGACCTCGGTCTCCAGGCCGACCAGTTTTGCCAGAGGGACCAGATAGACCAGTGGGCCCTCGCAGGCCTTGGCGACCTGGTAGGCCTGGAGGACCAGGGTTGCCTTCACGACCTTTCTGACCATTGGTGCCAGTGGGGCCTGGGTCACCACTCTGACCTTCAAAGACAGAAATTCACCCATAAAATTACATGATGTATAACTTACAAATGAATGTGGGATAACTATAGATCATCTGCTGAATATCTCTTTAAGAACCTGCAACAAGTGTGCTATACAAATGGACCAATATTCACTAATGTAGACGACCTTAGACTCACCCTTAGGGCCTGGAGGTCCATCAGCACCTGGGAGACCACGGCCTCCTGTTGGTCCACGTTCGCCCTGAGGGCCCACTCCTCCTGGAGGACCTCGAATACCTCTCTTGCCGCGTTTACCTGAAGATCCAGGAGCACCTGGCAGCCCACGAGGGCCAGGGGTTCCTCCTTCTCCCTTCATTCCTCCTTCTCCTTTGAAGCCTCGTTCTCCAGCCAAACCCTGTAATTGATAGAACATTAATACATTACTCATTCATCTCTTAAGCTGTTCTAACACTGAAGTAATTGAATAACTCATGGGGTAGTTTGTTTTTTTGCATTATTTAACTTGACCAAGAATGCATTCAGTGTACTTACCCTCTCACCCTTGTTGCCAGGCATGCCAGGGCTGCCAGGTAGACCTGGGGGCCCACGAGCACCTGGGAATCCTGGAGGGCCAGAATCTCCCTGTGCACCAGGAGCGCCCTTCTCTCCAGGCATGCCATCCTTGCCAGGTCCTCCCTGGGGGCCAGGCTCTCCAGGAGTACCGGGCTTTCCTGCCTCACCTACATAAACACAGTTACACATTGTTATTATCAGCAAAATAAAATAGAAAATGATGCATGTGTCAGTATATTAACAGATTAGTGAGTAAAATTGACCTACCTCTTGGGCCCTGGAGACCTTGAGAACCCTTAGATCCCTGTACACCTTGGTCTCCCTTAGCTCCTGCACTGCCAGGGAAGCCAGGGGGGCCAGACTTGCCAGGTGGACCTGGAGGGCCAGGAGGACCTCCAATGCCATCAATACCTCTCAAGCCAGGAGGACCTGGTGGACCCTCCCTACCTCGCTCACCACGGGGACCAGCCGAGCCCTAGACCATTCACCAAAATTTTAAAAACTCTCACTGAAGACCAAAATAAACAACAATTTCCATCCCATAGGGTATATCTTATGATATTATATACAGGAAAACAAAAATATATATACAAGCTTTAATTTTTATCTTTAATGCTGCATTCTGTCTGGAAGGGGTTATCAATATACAGTATATACAATCTTGCTCTCATTTACAATTGATAGAGTGCAAAACTTTAAAGAATTTCACATATCAGCAAATGCAAAAGTGAAAATATAATTTTTTTTTTTTTAAATATATCTTTAGAAATTTGATAATGTAAATAACTCACCATAGGACCAACGGGTCCAGGTGGACCCCCAGGACCTGCAGCACCCTTGTCACCCATCTGACCTTGCTCTCCCTTAGCTCCGTCCAGACCAGAAAAGCCACGGTGTCCCTTCACGCCAGGTAGACCTGGCATACCAGGTAGACCGCGGGGACCAGGAGGTCCCACTGAACCTGGGGGACCTGGTGCTCCATCTTCTCCATTCTCACCCTACAGGGACACCAACAGGTCAACCTCATAACACAAAATTTATTTTTACAATTTTTATTTATTTTAGAATTTAAGAAAAAAACAGCATTGAATGTAATGAAACGCCATTTTCTGGGCGAGTCCTGGAGGCTCCCCAGAGCTTGAACCTGGCACCTCGCGTGTTCAAGCTCCAGGGAGCCTATGGGGCTCCCCCCAGAAAATCTGCCTGAAAACATCCATTACTGAAAAAGCATGAAGAATTGATCTACAAAAAATGGTAGGGAATTGTTCATTATCATTGCAATCTCTGGTGGTACTGTGGTAACACACTCGCCAGGCACTGGCTGCTTCATGAGCGATGTCTCTAGGTTCGAGTCCTGGGCAATGAGGATTGTCTGAGCGTCAATCCTTAACTATTCACCCATCAATAATTGGTTATCTGGTTGTTATTCTGATTGGCAAGTCATGTTTCAGGGGAAAAATAGTGGGCAAAGCTTACCATAAGCTATGGAATGGGAAAGCTATCGCCCTGCTAACAGGATTCAGAAGTCGTCTGTTTCTGCACCCACCTGTGTTAATTTTTTTTAATATATAACCAATACATAAAAAATGGACTTACATCTTTTCCTGGGATTCCTGGCATTCCTCGAGGACCTGGAGGGCCTGCTGAACCAATAGGGCCTGTGTCACCAGGCTCACCTCGTGTCCCCTGGAAACCTTGAGGGCCAGAGGGACCTGGTGATCCTGTGAAAGAAAGGAGAGGACACACTTAATACACACACTCCATCCAGTCAGTCATACAGGAGCTAGCTTCCACATTCGGTCCATGGAAACGGTCGACAGAAACTTTAATATTTTATCGAAAAAATGTTTTATTGTACACAAATATCCTAAAAAAAGTAATAAATGAATGACTTTATTTAGTTTTATTACGCAATGTGAAGGGTATGATGTGCACCTACCTGGGGAGCCCCTAGGGCCGACAGGCCCCACTTGAGCTTGCAGATAACTGAATGGGTCTGGCTGAATGGGTCCTTTTTCTCCGCCTTGGGACTGAGAAAGCTGCGTCAACCATGGCGCAATCTGTCCAAGGATAACAAAAATTTGTAACAATATTACTGTAAATTGAAATACAGTACAAGTTCGAGTCACAATAGTGTACAGGATTATAATAGCTACTCGAGCACATAGGAAACATAACAGCCACTTGAGCTTATATAATCAAGTAAGTTCTACACAACATAAATGCTACAATTCCCAGAGACGTCTTCACTGAGCTGCATCACATTATAGTTGATATGATGCAACGTATAAAACACAACTTATATTATTATGGAATATACTTGTGGATTCCATATTCTTTTGCAAGAGTAAGACAGTTTGAAAATGAGCTTATTACGCTTGAAAGAAATAATCAGTAAAGGTTCTTAGTAGCATTACCAACAAATATCAGAAAAACTGAAATGAAATGAGTATTATGTGCAAGATCTGTATCCATTGTTCTATATAGCTTTATGGACTTAGTGCTTTTACATAATTACATAATTATCCGTTTTCTTTTTAACGGAATCGGCTTGGTGCCTTCTTTTGATAGTTATTTTTAACAGAAGTCACAGCCACTGCTAAGAACATTAACCTAGTCAGTTCAACCTCTTCTAAAATCATAAAATTCCATTGGGGCAACTTATCCTTGGCATGAAGACCACCCATCGACTAAGATTCATCCTGTATTTACGAGTCCACTTACGAAGCCTGTACATCTTTATTCAGTCATGGTGGCAGCTTGGTTTGTATTTATTAAACAGTTTACGAGCACCGAATGATGTGAGGTCATTCTCGACTAAAGATTATTATTATTAAAGACAGCCTCGAAGTGCTTCGGAGTACGTAAACTACAAACTTAGCTGCCTGAATTAAGAAAAAGATGCACAGGATTTGTAAATCAGACACATGCTTGCTGAATTCACAGCCATCATATTATAACAAATCATCGGAAGGTCTGACACTTACATCTGGCATGGGTCCTGGTGGTCCAGGCTGACCTGGAATTCCGGGGTCGCCTGGGGTGCCCGTGGGACCCCGGTCTCCTGGAGGCCCAGAGCCGCCCTCCGCGCCGGTGGTGGAAGCGCCGTAGCCGGTATCAGGAGGTGTCTGTAGGAGTGAGGGGCAGCAGTGTTAGAGGAGGTGGGTGCTAATATTGCCGTCTATAAATTCATGTAAATATAAAGAAGTGAACGAGAAAGATGGAGAGGCTGGTGGAAAGAACTAGTACCAATATGAGGAGCTGATGGGGTGACCTAATATCAAGATGGCGGAGCTAGTGGAGGGAACTAATACCAAGATGGAGGATCTGGTGGAGGGAACTAGTAACAAGATGGAGGAGCTGGTGGAGGGAACCAGTACCAAGATGGAGGGGACTGAGTTTTCCGAGGCTTCAGATATGAAAATATCTTAAAAAATTAGAACCCGACATCGAGGGTATCTATCATTTATTTTAATTGAGAAACAATTAACTTTGGAATATAGTGCATATTAAATTCAGAAGTGTATTATATATTCTATAAAAGAAATAACTATATAATTAATTATGTACAAACATGGATAAAGAGAAACTTACTGGTCCGACAATTTCCGGAGGAGGTTCTTCTGCAAGAGAAAACGTACAGTTGACTATTAGTGTTAGGTGTATCTATAAAAACGAACTGCATACTTTTTTATCTTATAATAGTTTATCTGTTATGTAAGTGCGAGTAAATAATTAAATTATATGCATTCTAACTGTATTACCACATTCCTTACATCAACAAAGCCTATTCCCCGTCAGAGCAGGAATATGTGAAACCATTATGTTAAACATTTTACATATTACTATAGCAAAAAAAAGCCTTCTAGGTGAAAATACATTTTATTTGAATAGGGCAGAAAGTTAGCCAGAAATATTACTGTGCCCAAAATATGCAACATTATGGCAGGTTTTACTAGCATTATCTAATGCTTGGAATTATTTCATTAACAAAGAGCAAAACACAATAGAGAACAATATTCAGAACATATTGTTTAGAACAGAACACTTTCATGACTAAATAAACCTTCTGGCTAGATGTGTAAGGTCCCGGTAGTACAGTCGGGTTTCTTCTAGACTCATAATCGTAAATTCCGGGTTCGAATCCCGGGCGGGACGGAAATTGTTGGGCGCGTTTCCTATTACCTAATGACCTTCACCTAGCAGTAAGTAGGTACCCAAGAGTCAGCTCCTTGTGAGGCTGCATCGTAGGGAGGGTCAGTGGTTCCATCTTGGGGAGACTTCGATATAAGCCTAACATGTATATACACACTGGTTGCCTGTCACCCGGCAAAATTAATTATACATATTTATAAACCAACTGCTTATAAACTTATAAACTGGTAAGATAAACCTCTTGCTAGATGATGAAAATTATTTTCCTCGGGAGTAGCGCTGACTCCAGAGTCTAGACACTAATTTAGAATCCAGTCTGATGAAACTTAAGCAGGTGGCCACATTCTCTTAGTTTCATTGTGTTTTAAACTTTATTATTTCGTTTTTGAGAGGAATGTATGACAAAAAACTGGACAATATAAACCTGACGCTCCTGTCATCCATCTGTCTCAAATTTGAATGAAAATTCTAAAGAACAGAATAAAAAGAGCAATATGGCTCCAAGCTGACGTTGCTACGAAGGGCCGTGTGATTGTTATTGAGAGTAACAAAGGCCAACATCAATGATTCTAGCTCGAATCTTCTTTATATTTCTTATGTTCTTCACCTGGAGATGAAGTTGAAAATTAACTCTCCAAAGTTAATCTTATCATTTAATTCGGCCTGACGCGTGTCGCTGAGGAACATGTTACGCTGAAGATCTCTTCAATAAATTCAGAGGCTAAGTGAATACAAATGATTGTTCAAATCCACAAGGGCCGTGACGAGGATTCGAACCTGCATCCGGAAGCATCCCAGACACTACCTTAATCGACTGAGCTACGGCAGGGTTTAAAAGAGTTGAAACCGAAGTTCTACTGAACTTACTGGATCCCGTAGCCTCTCCGAGGCACAAACCAGGATTTTACACAACTCTCCCCTGCACCTGAGCTATGTCAATAGGCCGTTCTCCCTCTTCGCCCTTACATCATTACACACAGAGACTCTGTATCAAATGATTGTTATTGATGAAGATTAAGCCACCCAAGAGATGGCACGGGCATGAATAGCCCGTAAGAATACAAATGATCAGGTATAACATTATGTAGGATGAGGTGAAATGAGGCGTTAACCAGTCGAGGGAACTGGGGAATCAAGCTCTGCATTCTGATTGGTCAGTTAGAGCAGAAGGTGGTGTTAGATGACAGTCCTGTCTGGGTCTTGAGGATGATAGGACGAACCTAAGGGCAAGCTGGCTGTTGATATTTGGTTAAATGTTTGACACATAGTGCTTTGGAGAGTTAATTTTCAACGACCTTCCCAAGAAAAACATAGAAAGTATAGAGAAGACCTGCCCTAGAATAACTGAACTAACCCTTCCATTAATTTGAAGTTAACACGTCTACAAAAGACTGCTTCCAAAACACACTATTATATATGCGCTACAACTATGGCTAAAATAAGCACAAACGTACAACTATTAAAACTAGGTTTTCCTGCACTTAATAAAAATTACAGCCTTCACAGCCTGGAAAGAACATGAAGAGGGTCAGAGGTGTGGCATGAAGGGGGTCAGAGGTGTGGCATGAAGAGGGTCAGAGATGTGACATGAAGAGGGTCAGAGGTGTGACATGAAGAGGGTCAGAGGTGTACATGAAGAGGGTCATGAACAGGAAGAGACAGAGAGGGGAGAACACAGGAAGAGACATGAAGGGGGGGGGGGGACACACAAGTGGACAGTGAAGGGAACAACAACAAAATCTTCACAGTCCTTGCCAGTGGACGTGTTAATAGCTGGCAGAATACTCAATAGGGGTTAGTAAGGTATAATGTAGGATGAGAGAAGGAATGGATGTTATATGAGGAAAGGTCGTGGTGTTTTATGCGAGGACGCGCGCGCGCGTGTGTGTGTGTGCGCGTGTGCGTGTGTGTACACCTCGCTGCACTGATGTTGTCATACCTTCCCTGTCACGTCCAACCTGTCCTCTGCGCTCCCCCTTCCGACGCCTACCTGGTCTTCTCACTCTTGTAGCCTCCCCTTCATAAGCAACTGTCGGAGGTGGCGGTGGGGGTGGGGTGGTGGTGGTTGTGGTTGTGGTAGTAGTAGGTGGAGGAGTGGTTGTGGTTGTGGTTGTGGTGGTAGTGGTGCTGGTGGTGGTAGTGGTGGGAGGTTCAGTGTAATCATAAGGATCATAAGAGTCGTAGGGGGCCTCTGTTGTGTATGGGTCATAGGGACCATATGGGTCGTAGGGTGGGGCCTCTGTGGCAGCATATGGGTCATATGGAGCAGCCGGAGGGGCTTCAGTGGTCACTGGACCACGTTCACGGTCAGTGGGATATGGCTCTTCTTCATAATTGTAATCTTCATAGGGGGGATATTCTTCGTAATCTTCGTAATTTTCTGGAACAAAAAAATGTTGGAGGAGCAGTGAGCGTGTGAGTAAGAGAGGGGGGGGCGGCGAGCGGGCCGGACCTACCTGGGCACACAGGACAGCACTGCCCCAGGGGTATATACTGTTCTTCGCACACAATCTCGGGACACAGGACGCCGGCGCAATTCTCATCGCAGGGCGTATGTTCGCAAGTGGTTTCGCCGCCAACGCAGGTACAACGGGAGCAGTCATCGGGAGAGAAGGATTCCCCATCGGCGTATTTCTGCCCCTCAAACTCGCATTCCGTGCTTGCCTCCGGCACTTGACCAACTAAGCCATTATAATCTTCATACTCTTCATATTCTTCTGCTGCAAAGAGAAAAGGGAACGTTGCGTAGGAGAATGGGTCAAGCATCGCCAAAGATCAGACAGTCTCTCCTACATTGCACTCCATGCCTCAATGGAGCAATGATTATTTCTAGAAAATTTGGATGATTGATATCAACCATGCATATTATCGAATACTACTTCTAATTAATAGAAAAGACATGCTATTGTTCTGTGTCTGTGTATAAGCTTGACTCTCCATACAACTTTCCCTTTTACAACTTTGCTAAAGACGCTGGACTGGGCAGACCTTGTGGTCCACGAGACTGTGCGCGTTTCCCCTGTACTTAGTGGCGGTCTCTGTAATACCGTTTTCTGTAGTATTCTTGAGGACGAGTGCTGTCCTGCGCACGCAATACAATAGAGGTTTAGGCCGTGCCGCTCCCTCAAGAAAATTACATTCTTAGAATATAATATCCCTTCTCTAATGATATGGAGCATTATATTTATATTTATTGCAATAAAGAGACAAATAAATAAAGAAATTAAACCGTATCATGGATGGAGAAGCTTTAATTTTTGGAAATTTGATAGTTATTTGTTGGGCCTGATATAGGGTGGATGCGGCATGCAAGGTGTTGAGAAGTTGTACGTGGAAACATAAACAAAGCAAACGTTCATTATCTTAAGCTTATTGCGAAGAAGGTTACAAAAGCCATATTATACCATGCAAGTGACGAGCAAAGTCTACGCTGATTGGCATCTTACACAATCTAAAGGAAGGAATATCCCTTTTAAGGGTTCAGGCTCTAGGACATTATCAATAAACAAGAATTACATGCTAGATTTGTAATTTATAAAATAGTTATTTAACAATAACTATTATATTGTTATTCATGCACAAAACAATTTATTTAAACTATACATGATAGCCACCATTATATAACAGTAGACAATACAAGTGTAACATATTACAAATTTGAATACTTACTGAAGTCAAATATTTAACAATTAAAAATATTGTGTGTACTCACCTAGTTGTGCTTGTGGGGGTTGAGCTCTGGCTCTTTGGTCCCGCTTGTGTGTGTGTGTGTGTGTGTGTGTGTGTGTGTGTGTGTGTGTGTGCGCGCGCGCGCTTGTATGCGAGTTAAATATAGTGTAGAATAATTGCACAAATTGAGAATTATGGCATGAAAGGAAGGTTGTGTCTGAGATGTGTTACTCTTGAGTGGAAGATAAATGTTCTCCTTGTGAATGTTGCAGTGTTGAAATTACATTAAAACATATTATGTTTTATAGTAAATTTCAACAAACATTAGTGTTTGCAGAATTTATAAAATAGTTATAAATGTTTGCAAGTGTAAGCCAACTTAAAATACACGAGAAAAATTGTACTTTTGTGACGGATTACGATTGTGAAGCAGTCATATGTACTACATGGCCGGTGACTAACACAGTCAGATGTGTAATATATCGAACCCGCACTGAAGTCAGGTATATCACTAGTATCGATACATTCAATAGTCAGATTTAAAAAATTTCAAGAAAATAAGACAGGTGTATAATGAAGTAAGATATTTAACGGTTCAGTGTTGTGTTGCAATATAGTCAACGTAGCGACCACGACGTGTATGGACAACACCGACTCTCCTAGGAATATTATTGTCCATCTTTTGTCCTATTTAATAATATATGTAAATGTGCACAGAAGCATTTAGACGTATTTCTTTACACCCGAATCCTGTGTTCACGGAACAGTAAACACCCGGGTGTTACACAACTGTTGTGGGTTGTATCCTGGGAAGAGTTAGGTAGGGAAGATAACAGGCTAACTGTACCCGACTATGGAAAACGATACATGCTATATTAAGGACTATGATAGGTTTAGGGTCCCGGTAGTACAGTCGGGTTCGTTCTCGACTCACAATCTAAAATTGTGCGTTTCCTAGTATCACTTAATGGCCTGTTCACCTAGCAGTAAATAGGTACCCAGGAGTTAGTCAGCTTCTTGTAGGATTCCATCCTGGGGAGGGTCGGTAGTTCGACCTCTGAGGGAAGAGGAGACTCAATACAAGCCTATTATATATATATATATATATATATATATATATATATATATATATATATATATATATATATATATAATGTGTATGTGTGTGTGTACTGTGTACTGTGTACTGTGTACTCGTATAGTATGCCTGTGTATATACGCTATGTGAGTAATCAATTAGGATCTGAATGCGCGCGCCTGAACATTCCGACAAACAAGCATAAACGTATGGAATCACAGACATCTTATAATCTGGTTGTGGAGAGCGTGGCGGCTGACTAGTAACTTATTAAAAGTGGCCTGTGAGGCTAAGCAGATCAGTTCTTGGGAAGGGGAGGGGGTGCAGGCGTGTTTGGGCAGCCCGTCCTAAGGTTTCCCAACGTCAAGAAACTGTCGTACTAAAGTCCCCTATTCTAACATACCAGAGGACCCAAAACAGAAAACGGACAGTGTCAGTTTCACGAGCCGCTATTATTTTCTTGTAAAACGAATTTTGGCCTTTATTATTTATACAAAAGTTTTTACATTCTGTACAGCCACTAGCACGCATAGGGTTTCGGGCAAACCCTTAATCCTAATTTTCACACACTCACACATATCCCTGCGAAACAGCCCGTAGCAGCTGTCTAACTATTTACTCATAGGTGAACAGTGGCATAAGGGTAAAAGAAACTGCCTATTTGTTTCCGACTCCGCCGGGAATCGAACCCCGAGTGATGTCCACTCAGCCGTCAGCCCTTAGGTACAGCATACGGCAATGTGCGATGCTTTGTTTCGAGGACGAGTTGCAATGGTGCGGAGTTGCTGGTTTTCAAGAGTGTGGCAGGGGATATAAGGAGGAGTCGAGAGCGACAGATGTTAATCTCAGAATAACAACACTACAAACGAGACACGACAGGAATGATCAAGAGACCTTTTAAATACTGGACAAATTTGAAAAAAATAATCCGGACCACTTCGTTTTAAGACCCAATGTGACTCATACAACGGGCAACAGCTTCAAGCTCAACAAGTCATTAATGTAGGACAGAAAGCAGATGATTATTCACTTACAGGATAATAAACCTATGGAATCCCGTACTCATCGAAGCTGCAAATGTCAAAACTATACTTCAAGAAGAATGGAGGGATCTTTGAGAAGTCGCCGGATTCCTAACCCCGTCGAAGCCTATAGAGATGCTAGCCCTCAGGTAAATTCAGGTTGGGGACGTTGGGGTATGGCCAGTACGGATGCAGGAGGGGGAGCACAAATGGTTGATGTTGAGAAGAGTGTAAGGACTCCCGGATCTAAGGGGTGAAGTGTTTGTGATAAGAAATAGTGACGCATTATTGCATTAGGCTACAGCCGGTGCATGCGCCATTACCACCACCCAGGACCACGGACGAGCTGCTTATCGCCTCAAGTTAAGAGTTATACCCATATATGTATGTGTGTATATATATATTATTATATGGCAATGAGGGGATGAGGGGGATATATAAAACTACGAATTTTAAATGTAGATAGTCTTCGCAATATAACTTGCACTCATAGATAATCTATGGCATTAGGATATTAGTATCCCCCTTTTAAAGGCTTCAATGCTGCCTTCTTAATCGCCTGCAATAAGCACTCAAATTAAAATATGGCACCTTCCCTGCAAGCTAGTATGGGCTGCATATATTCTGAACTATGTCACTTAAAATATAAGCAGCATTTTACGTTAATAGTTATGAGTTGCATATAGTTATGTAGAACATCAAAATATAAATTAATATATAATTCAGTATTCTTCCCTTTTATGTTTCTCTATTGATAACATATGAATTTTGACCACATAATTAGGACATTTACATATCAATATTTATTTTATAAACAACTGTGAAAAATTAGGCTGAATTCTAAAAGCAATCTGAAGTCATTTATTTTTTAGAGATATTCCTCCACTTAAACTTTTTAAAACTGAAGTTGCCAAAATTTAAGGGAAAGTCTTGTGAATTGTGCATTATAAACAAAAACAAATTTAAAATCCATTCCTCGTAAGAACAATTCAACAGAAGTTTTAATTTGTTTATTTTATTGCAAAATAATTTTCAGCGATAATATATGCGGGTCCCTTGCATGTGACGTCACACGACCATGTGTGTTTTGTTTATAAGTTGCGGAGGGTGGCCAGCGAGGCAGCCTTCGGGTACATACAGTCTACAGTCTCTTCCCAATGATGAACTGTACCAATGGTCCTAGCTCTCATGATACTTGCAAAAGACCAAAACAATTACCCAACACGACATCTAGTTAATGCCGGTAAGCAATGCCCTACAGAAACAAAACACAAGGCTAAAATATCTACTTATTTTACATTACGACCGCCAGACATGTATGTCGTGATGAAACATGGTTACTTGTACACACCCACTGATGCACATGTGCCAGGAACCAGACTCGTCATGTTGAGCACCGAGGCGCAGCATGACCGGTTATATTAGCCAAGGAAGCAACCAGCCATAACAATCATTGAATAGCCAAGGAAGCAACCAGCCATAACAATCATTGAATGATTGCGTGTTAATTAGTATCACTATCTGGGTCTGACCATCCAGCCACCAAATGTGTTGTCACAAATAAGATTATTTATAATTTGTCAAGCGAAAATGTATTAAGACGAAAGCGCTCGATAACCCAGTATAGATGTTGCAATCCCTCGTATAGCTTACAGTAGTAGCACTGTTGTGTAAATAAACTTGTTAATAAAAAATATATATGTAAAACACCTGACCCATTCTCCCACGGTCTTGTAATGTTTAGTATCAACCGGTTGCTTACACGTCTGTAACCAGGCCCAGCACGATGCTAGTCTAGTTAACATATTACAATGAAATATTTTAAATGATTTGTGACTTTGCATGGTCCAGGAATAGCAGTGAAAGTATACCAGGTCAACACGCTGGTTCACGGAATGTTTAGTGGGAGCACCTAGCGGAGCACCCTGCAAGCCGGCGGTTGCTACAGTGGAGCGCATGAAAGTGGAGGTTTATGTGACACGAACAAGTTAATTAGTTAGTAAACATAGTGTAATCTCTATTTAAATACTAAGGACTGAATCTGGTTTCTAAAATTAATGATAATCATATAAGCAAAAACTGAGTAATAACATGTATTAATTGGTTGCTAAATTAAATTATAGTTCCAACCGCAAGAATACAAGATAGTAAGAAGAGACACTCCAAAGATCTGCACGTGATACATGTGCAGCGCCGCCAGCAGCTGCCAATCAGCTCAACAGATGGCAGCACTTCCTGGCCGCCGCGCCCGGGGTGGGTGTGGGCGGCTGATGACATGCCCAGCCACTGCCACCCACACTTCTTCCCCGCCCACGCGGCACCCGGAGAGTGTTATCCCAGTGCTTGACAAAGCTGCTGCTTAGATACACTCCGGAATGTTTCTGCCACTCGCGTGAACACGTCTACAGTAGAACCTTGATGAATTATAAATAACAACGCGCGGGGAAACATTATAATTGCAATAAAACATTATTTAGGCTAATGACTCATTAGGGCACCTCCCCTCCAATGGGGAGGTGTATATATATATATATATATATATATATATATATATATATATATATATATATATATATATATATATATATATATATATAATATATATATATATATATATATATATATATATATATATATATATATATATATATATATATATATATATATATATGTCGTACCTAGTAGCCAGAACGCACTTCTCAGCCTACTATGCAAGGCCCGATTTGCCTAATAAGCCAAGTTTTCATGAATTAATTGCTTTTCGACTACCTAACCTACCTAACCTAACCTAACTTTTTTGGCTACCTAACAACCTAACCTATAGAGATAGGTTAGGTAGGGTTCGTTAGGTTCGGTCATATATCTACGTTAATTTTAACTCCAATAAAAAAAGTGACCTCATACATAATGAAATGGGTAGCTTTATCATTTCATAAGAAAAAAAATTAGATAAAATATATTAATTCAGGAAAACTTGCCTTATTAGGCAAATCGGGCCTTGCACAGTACGCCGAGTACGACGTTCTGGCTACTAGGTACGACATATATATATATATATGTCGTACCTATATACATCCTTCTGAAGATGTATTATTAAATACGAAAGTATTTAAGGAAATTCAATTCTTCCTGTTTCAATTCTTATTTTGTAGTCTCGTAGTCTGACATTGTCACATTCTTAATCACGTGTTAATTTTCGTGATTTACACACACACACACAGTATATTATATATATATATATATATATATATATATATATATATATATATATATATATATATATATATATATATATATATATATATATATATATATATATATGACAGTGTCAGACCACGCAGGATTAGCCCTGTTGGAGCCCTGATGGAGGAGGGCTCCATCAAGGAACATATAATCTCTTCTCACAACCAAACCATCACCAGAGAAATCTTAACAAGTAACACAGAAATCATCGATAAATACAGCGATAGTAGGAGACTCGACATCAGCGAACCACTACACATCAAAAAGTCAACACCAGCAATCAACAGCCAATTAATGCACAACTATATTATACCCACTTCAAGACCCCGAACCAACAGAGAAGCAGCAAGAGATAGTATGGACCAATAGGCCTTCCGCAGTTACTCCCATTCTTATGTTTTCATACCCAATTTATACCCATTGATTCGTGTTCTAGCATAGTTCTGTCACCTCACCCAAAACTTTTGTGCCATATCACCTCACCCAAAACGAGTATAAGTATGATGCATGTTGTGTAAACTAGTCTTTGCAAATGTAAGAAGCATTACGAAACACGTTCAGGCGTCAGACCAAATATAAAGAATGAATTTTGGAGTTAATTTTTCAATTACCCTCGATAGTGAAGAAAAACGTAAGAAATATTGAGATTCGTATTAGAATTATTATTCTTACCCTTTCGGTCATATTCAGCAACATATGTTTACAAGAAAGACTGCTACCAATATATATATATATATATATATATATATATATATATATATATATAAGGGATCCACAAGGGAAGACCTTGTGGATCCTCACTGAACACTGATATTTTCTTCTCCTACCACCCCTATTCTTTTGGTATGTGTGTATATATATCTAACTTTATTTGAAAATTTCCTTACACAAAAAGAGTTAAAACATTGGTTACATGCAGGGTACAAGGCTACTTGTCACAAGCTGTAGAGCTCCTCCAGCTCCTCAGATGGCGGGCAGGAACAATGGATGCAGTGAGCATTTCCTCTCTGGATCGCCACACTAAGGCGCTGAAAGAGAAAACTGGCAGCTCTAGGGTCTCTAGTTGTTTCAATTAGCTTGGACCCCAACTCCTTCAAAAAATTAGCAGCACTTTTACCCCAGGAACCAAGTGTCTCTGAGGCAATGGGGACAAAATTGTAGTGGTGCTCAAGGTCTCTGTATTTACGTGACTTGGCTGCTTCCCGGTGATTGGCAGCACCTCCTGCTTGTGTGGCACTGAAGTCAACATAGGTGTTGGCTAAAGTTGAAACGCAAGTGTAGTCCCACACCAACTGTACCATTCTTCCCGGGGTTCACCGTGATTCCGTCTGGGCGACCGACAGGCTCATCAGAGTCTGTGACTGAAGAGGGGAGGTGCCACTGTGACTGAAGAGGGGAGGTGCCACTGTGACTGAAGAGGGGAGGTGCCACTGTGACTGAAGAGGGGAGGTGCCACTGTGAGAGTCATCAATGTCTGGTAGGGTCGTTGACACACTCTCCCTCCCAGCCGTGACAAGAGGACCATCTCGTCACTCCTTGTGTGGTAACCTATTTGTGTGTACTTACCTATATGTTCTTACCGATATATATGATTGTTGGGAATGAGCCTTATTTCGTAAATTGGATGATTCATCATTGGGGCGTTACAATATTTTTATTTTAATTCTTGCATGGAATTTGCCTCCAACTTTGCCTGTTGCACACTAATCTTAAAGAATTTTCCTTCAAGTATATCCCCTGGCTCATTTGGGTGTTCAGTTGCCATGTATTGCCTCACATCGTCCGAGCTATGTCTCATCTGAGCATCCTGGAACACTGTAGGGAATGATCAAAATAAAGTGCTGTCTTCTTTTCATCAAGTTGTAAAGTTTAGTTATCTTAACCTATCCTTGTAGATTGGCTTCTCTTGCTCAAGAACCAGACTCGTAGCAATGCTCTGGACTATCTCATCTCTTTTTTTTATTTGTGCCTAATGAGATGTGGGCTCCGTGCAGGCGCGGCAGCTTCTAATACCGTGTTTACATATTATGTGATATAAAATATCTTGAAGGGTTTCTTGTTGAGTCATGAAGGCCGTTGTTACATTCGCCAGCCTTGCATGTGCTTCTAGCGTTACAGTGTGCTCCAGGGGACAGATTTTGTGTAATATTCAACCCAGGTGATTTTTCCTCGACCCCCCATTTATTGTTCTGACTGTGAGAGCTGTTGGTCTTTCAGCTGGTATGGCTTCACAAGCCTTCAGTCTCTTGCACTCATCCTCGCATTGGTTAAGGTCGAACTCCAGTAAAAATTTGTCCAGCAATTTTAGTCATCTTAATAAATTGGTCTCATAATTGGTCTCATTTGCAAATACCAACATTGAAGATGGTTCACATGTATTGCAAACATTATGAATTCAAATGCTGACCTATTGATAATTTGCCTGTTGCGTTTTTTCCGTCCAGCAACCTTCCTCTCGCAGTAACTATCTTCGTGGGGAGGCTCTCATCATGAAGTTCAAATATTACATTGTTTATATTAGTACACAAGTTAAGAGGAAGTCGTGGTTTTCTGTGTACGATTTAAAAGTTCCGACTATTGATAATGAGAGTTGTTAATGTTAACATTTCTGTCGGAGAAGCTAGAGGAGTTCATAGTGAAGTGTACGAGTTGTAAACAAGTGGAATGAGCTGAACGAGAGATAGAGCGGTAAGGGGCTTAGAAAAGTTGGTACTGTGAGAGGTGGCTGGGGGAGAGGTGCTTAGAAAGGCGAAAGATGGCAGCTGTCAAAACAGTGCCTCTGTATGTTTACTCTCTGGGCTCCCTATATGGGTTCCCCATTGACCCCTTCTCTCAGCTGCCCTCTAGTCACCCCCTAGGCTTTGATAGTGAGGGATTTGGCCTATAAATATTCCAGCAATCCCTGACAATAGCCGAGACTCGCAACCTTCTCAATAGTTCATAATAAGGTTTAGATCTGCAAATATCGCATGTACATAACAAGGACCTGAACTGACGGAACAGGTACTGGAAAGAACAAAGCTGCCTTTTCGGTATATACCTGATCAGAAGAAAGGGAGAAGATGTACCAGTGTTCATAAATAATCCTATAGACGGTGTTTGAATAATACAAAGAGAGTGTAGTGTTATGTTTCAAGACAACATGAGTCCCACGGAGAGCAGCATGTGGGACACAAGGAAGATATACTGCCATTGCTACTAACATTGTACCGTACTACCACAAACACTTGTGCTAGTACAATTATTGTAACTACTACTATTATTTCCACTACCACTACTACTACTATTATTACAGTTCAAAATACAATAATAATAATAATAATACATTCTTTTATACCAGTCCTGACGAATCATAACAAAATGAACACATCTGTAATGGGCAACAATTGACCGTGTGACCACAGACTTGGCAGTTATCCTTCTTGCTCCGTGGCCCATGCTAGTGTGTTGACCCACACACACACACACACACCACCAGAGAGCCTGCCAGTCAACCCAGCATGCGCACCATCTGGCTCAGGAACAATGAAGACTTGGAAATTCTTTACAGGATTTGTAAATTCTCCATCGCTAATGAAAATTGGGATGTTTTTTCTTACAATGCACAAGCTAGATTTACAACCAACATTTTGAAAGCCCAGATGGCCCACATCCCTTAAAACCCCCAACACAGGTGACCAGCGTTGGCTTAAATTTGGAATAAGTGTAGTACTGCAGCCGACAAGAAGCGGCGGGAAGCGCTTTCAAAGAAGTACAGTCTACGGAAATAAGGGTCTATGACAGTCCGCGAACCCTTATAAGACAAGTGCAACAAATAGTCTACTGGTGGGATACAAGTCACATCGTACACAACACGATTCCCCAACGGATTTTCAAGGTGGGGGTGAGGAAGTGTTGGAGGTCGGGGTGAGGAGTGTTGGAGGTGGGGTGAGGAAGTGTTGGAGGTGGGGGGTGAGGAAGTGTTGGAGGTGGGGTGAGGAAGTGTTGGAGGTCTGGAATGTGGAAAGAAGAGAAGGAAGAAATAAATAAGACGTGCAGCAAGCAGACGGGAGACACTTAATCCGCCACCTCCACCTCCCCCACACATCCCCTCCCACCTGCCACCTGCCTTGCTGACTCCAGCGGGAGGGAGGCGTGGGCATGTGGGAGAGGACAAGAGAAAGAGGTTTGGAAGAGGGGGAACTGAGAGCTACTATGGGAGAGGGGAAGTGAGAGCTAGTGTGGGAGAGGGAAAGGAGAAAGGGAAATTTACAAAGAGGTGATAAGACAGATTTTTTTAATCTGTGATTGGTCTTGAAAGCTTTTCTAGTCCCGCGGAATTTATGTAACAACTTGCTGGGCAGGGGCCCGCAGGCCTACCCAGCCTACACAACCCTGCTCCTCCACCACTTCCTACACCAACCTCTCTAATTCCATTTTAGTAACATTAACTTTCGTTCCGGCATTATTAATAATTTGTTGTTCACGGAGCCTCCGATGGTGCTTATATCACCTCTACTCCTCGACTGCTTTCGTCTGCATTCCTGCCATATCCTTCACTTCAGTAAGATACTTCAGTATCTTACTGAAGATACTGAAGATACCCAGTGTTTCCCATGTATATGATTAAGGAGTTCGACTGCGTCTATGCATGCCGTATGCAGACCGTATTTCAAATTTTGAATATATTGACTACCTTCAAAGAGAAGGCGACTACAAAACATTCCATTGCTTGCAAATGACAATTTAGGAGCAATACTGGTTATGTATTTAATTTTGCATAAGAAAAAATACATTTTTATTTCCTCTTGGATGATTTTCTGTTCCACTTAAATTTCTTCAATTTAGTAACAGAGTTTTAGCTTCTGCTCTGTTTCTGTAATTGTTTAGGATCATTCTATAAGTCCGGGTGTGACTATGTACTTATGACTATAGAGAAGGAGGTTCCTTCACAACATAATGGTTATAGATTATTCTTGCGTGGAAAATACATAATCGGGCGAGATTTAGAATTTTCCCATTTTTGTATATTTTATTTTATGACGAAATCCAAAAGGGTACGTTAATGTATATAGTTCATTTGTAGCGCCCGCTACACAAGTAGGCTGCCCCTTCCCAGACGTTGTGAATACTAATATCATTATTTTGATCCAAATCTGACTATGGGATTGTATTTGGGGTGATGGATGGTTTATGGGAAGCAAGGCAAGACGCCCGGGTCACCGAGAAGTCTGGGTGCAACCCGTTCTCGCACTTTCTTATAGTCAATATTGACTTATTAAATACGTGCATATGTGACATACTAATTTATTGTGAATATTTTAGTTTACCTTGAAAAGCTTCATAGAAAACCCCGACCTTACCTAACCTTCTTAGTATGTTCTGGGTGGCAGGGAATACATTGCATTTTGACGTCATAATCCCCAGCTCGAGGAAATATATATATGTTTATCTTTCAGAATGTTTGGTAATATGTTTATTGTTTGTGATGTGTGTCTATGTATGTATTAACACGATGTACTGAACGGGGTGAGAATAGCTTGAGCTACCTCATCCCTTTGTGTGTATTTGACCTCAATAAACTTATTTCAATTTCAATTCAATTTCAATCCCCAGCGGACAAAATATGATGGACTATAAATCATAGCGGCTCACAAACAACCACGTTTTCCGTGCGAAGAGCCATCGGTTAGGCGAGATTCGGGAATTTTAGTACAGCATTTTCTGTCCGTTGTGACAACTAGTGAGAATGGGCTGGGAAGATAGTGAAGGAAGGGGGAGGGAGCCAGGGAGACAATGAGGGGAGGGGAGGGAGAGAGTGAGGGGAGGGAAGGGAGAGAGTGAGGGGAGGGAAGGGAGAGAGTGAGGGGAGGGAAGGGAGAGAGTGAGGGGAGGGGAGGGAGAGAGTGGTGTGGAGCGCATTGAGTGGAAATATACTTTTTTCCTCCATTAAGTGTGGTGTTCCACAGGGTTCTGTCATGTCACTGTTCTTCCATATTCTCTAAGAATATTCACTAAATCTCACATTTGCTGTTCCTTTCTATAATGTTTCAACTTAGTGCCATCTATCTTTGAGGCATTTGGAAATAGATACAACTCTCTCTCCTTTACCTATTACATTTAATCAAATTCCATCCAATAAGTTTTATTTAGAAAGCTTTATTCGAACCTCAATTCCTTATCAGAATCTAAAACATCACAATAGCAGTCGATGTTTCGTGAAACCCTCATGGAGCATGTGTGCTTGTGTGTGGGGAGGTGGGGGGTGGTGTGGTTGTTTGTGGGGGTGGGGATGTGCTTGTGTGTAGGGGTGGGGGTGTGCTTGTGTGTGGGGTAGGGGGTGTGCTTGTGTGTGGGGTAGGGGGTTTGTGTGTGGGGGTGGGGGTGTGCTTGTATGTAGGGGGTGGGGGTGGGAGGAACGAGGTGAAGGCTCGTGTGTGGAGTGCAGTGAGCACATGGTATGTTGAGTGGGGTGTCACTGGTTGTAAGTCACACCCGTCACAGCTTAGTGGTCCATTTATTGGCCCCACACACTGTCCGTCACGTCCCTGGTCAAGTGGTGGTCGGGTGGGGCCGGCCTGGCGGGTCAGGGGACCAAATACACCCAACAGACAGACGGGGCAGCGCACCCGCTCCCAGGGAACACCTTATTCTCTCTTGGCATAGGCCGAATTCCCACTGTCGTAAGCCTTCCCGCAGACTTCGAAATCGAAATCATGCTTTTATTAGTCCCGTCCGGTGTCTTCGTCGTCAGAATCGAATACATAGTTGGCCCAACTGACCACAAGTTCGAACTCGTGACCATGGGGAACAGAAAACGCGTTTATCGTAGCTCAGTACCTTTGACCACCGCGGAAGACTATATTACAACAGACGTGTTACAGAGCTCATAGTAACAACAACAACCTTGGCAGTATTCGGCAGTATTCTAACTCGTAGTCCGCGGAGGCTCTTAATACTCACATAACAGAAGAGAGAAGAAAAACGCCACGACAGAGTATGTAAGGACTGCGCACGTGCGACTATCTGTGTTGTTACCACAATAACAACGGCCAGGAATGCAAACCTTAGCATTGACATTATACAACTAAATGTTCATCCGTCTGCCATCCTGCCACAGAGACGAGACTCCTGTGCTCTTTAGGAACCACAAATAAGCACACATATCAAGAAGAGCTGTGGTTTAACAGGACAGCTCCTAAAAGATGTCGGCACTGTCAATAACGCTGTACGCTGGAGAACCAGTACCAGGAGACAGCCAGGTATACTGGAGAACCAGCACAAGGAAATTGAAAACAAGTCAAATTAATGTAAATGAGCGAAGCGTGTAAGGAAAAGAGAAAGAAGAAGAAGCTTCAGTTCCTTATAGAAGACAAGTGGCAAGAACACGAATACATATTACCGGCCCAAGTGATGAGCAGGAAGAGCCAGTCAGGAGAATAAGACTCATCAGAGGGCAGTAAGTAATTATCAAAAGAAGGCACCAAGCCGGGAAGGCTGTGTAGATCTCATCAGAGGGAAGTGAGAACGTATAAGAAAGAAGACAAATAACCGCACATCGAAGGACAGGAGACAAGCGCGCGCTTGAGACTGTCTCTACTAGTGGTGATGACTTTAAGTGGTGGGTGCACCACTACCATCCACGCACCACCTCTACCCCGCCTACTTGCGGCATGACACAAACAAGACAAACACTACTAAATTGTGGACGATACATGTGCAAAACACACCAGACAAAAGAGGTGAAATGCGAGCCTCAAAAAATAAAAAAAATATTGGATCGCTTACAAGGAACTCGATCGTGTACTTAATCTGGGGTTTGAGCTGAGGTCATCCTATCTACAACACTCGGCTCGAATGGCTGTCTCTGCCGACCCTGGTGCACGCATCAACACATTGGGTTTTTTTTATATTTATCTATATAATTTGATGTGAGAGTGGACCTAAAATTAGACATCTTCAAATGATGATACCAATCTGTCTGTCTGTCTGTCTCTTTCTCTCTCAACAGTTTCGTGTCAACGACCATAAATTTGAATCTCAAGTGTTGCTAACTATATGAAAACTATACTGACATAGAGTGCCACAAGCAGCATACTCTACACACACTTGAAGATGCTTCTCGGTAAATGCAGTCAGCTGTGAGAGCAAAGATAAGTGTGGGGTTATAAGCCGGCGGGTGTCACGACCAGTGAGTGCCTGGAGGAGTCCCAACATGGCGCATGATACCATCGCTGACAAGACGGCAGTAAAGGAGTCGGTGTGCATTGCTTATTTATGTTAACGAAATAAACTAGTGAACAAAGATAACGGGATCGCAAGGTTTATTACGTCAAGGATGGTAGTGAGCAAGAGAAGCAAATGACGTAAGTCGTTTGCTTACATCCAGGCGGGCAGGAGGTTGTCGCCGCCTACTGACTGTCACTTGTCTGGAGGTTATCGCCGCCTACTGTCACTTGTCTGGAGGTTATCGCCGCCTACTGTCACTTGCCTGGAGGTTATCGCCGCCTACTGTCACTTGTCTGGAGGTTATCGCCGCCTCCTGACTATCACATCTAGAAGCTCAGTGCCAGACTCTGGGTTGGTTCTTTAACATCTGCATGATATCTTTGTAGAACTCTGATCCTCATGAAGCCTCTGCTTAGTTATCTATCGAACTGTTTACACCCTAGCTTAACTTTAGCAAGAATAACATTATGATACTTCAAACGTGACTTCGAAATCTAATATATCAAGTCTTTTATACAAAATAATGGGTCAAGAACTGAACCCTGAAGTTCGCTCAGCTAAGAAAGTTACAGCCTTGATAAGTCAGTTACATATTTTGTTAACATATACATTAACAGTCCACTCGTAGCTTATATCGCACTAACATGCGCCAAGAGGCTGTAATACGATAAGTGAGTTGTAGTTAGATTATTGTTTATTATCATTTCCATCTTGTGGGTGCGTGGCAGAAAGGTTTCAGTGTATATATATATAAAATAAAGAAATAATTGCAATATATATTATTGTGCCGTGAAATATACACCCTCCGAAGTTCAATCAGACTGGATAGTTTCCGAGAGAGTATTAAAGTCTCTGTCTTACACAATCGCCAAACATCACTTACATAATATCGGGCACTGGGCAAATCCTTGTCTCAGCGTTTGTTGCCAAGCTCATTATTTTTTTATGTTTTCGTGATGTGTAAAATGTCGCATGTAGAGTGAAGCTAACAGATCCCACGAGACTAACCCCAGCAGCACCCAAACAGAGAGGATGGCGAGACACGAGAGAGTGTAGGCTTGGTGTAGCGAAGGTCGCATGCTCCTCCTACCACAACACTAAACGATGCCAAACACCACGTGCTGCCCGACACGCCCTAAACCCACGAAAGGTCACATCAGGACGGCGCTCTGTCTCCTGGGGGGTGGTGTCCCACCCTAAGGGCGAGGCATAACACCCCCCCTTTTCCTCCCGGAGCAGCATCTCCCCAAGCTCTAATACTCAAATATAACTTCTAGCACTGTATATATCACAGAATCTGTTCTACCCTTCAGATGTTTATAGAGTCGCTTGTCCTCGCTGTTCTTCGGGTACGTTTGATGATGGTAAAGGCGAGACCAGGGGTGAGGATTTAGTAAGGGGAGAGGAGGAGACATGATGAGGGGAGGGGAGGGGGAATGGGGTGAGGGGTTGTAGGAGTGTGGGAGCAGTTACCAGGTCAGGCACAAGGCGTCGTTGTGCACGCACCACCACCCCACCCAACCTCCCAGACACACTCACACACACACACACACACACACACACACACACACACACACACACACACACACACACACACACACACACACACACACACACACACACACACACCATTTAAAATACTCATGTAATCAGAGTAAAATTCCGCGATTCAATTACAATTATACTGATATAAATGTTATCCACTTATCTTATTAAATCTTATAAATTGTTATATTAAATTCAATAATAATCAAATCTATTGAAAACTGTTGACATGTGTTCAAAAGTGATATTTTTTTCAAGTTAGAATTGGTGTAGAGGTCGAATCATGGTTTCAGTTGGTGCCTAGTTCAGCTTGTTCCCGGGACAAACACGGCTAGTTGACGGCACGCGACACATAAACCAACGAAGCCACGATGTATTGGCTCAAACGAGAAGTGATGCAGCTATTCACACTGAACTGCACGTGTGCCCTTCACAATTCTAGATAGAATTCAAGAGTGGTTAGTTTTAATGCGTCCAAGGGGGCACATTTCAGTTGCTGAGGGCATCGGCGCAGTGAAGTATTGCGCTCAGGGCACTAGACAACCACTGGATTACTTAGTGAAGTTCTATATATTTTTGTTTCACTGATCAAGACTACTAGAGTTCTACGAAGTAATTTCATACACAGAAAGGAGGCGCTCTTCAGGCGACCTAAGCCACTATGTGATGAATTAACGCGTCCGAGGTGAAATATTAACTACAGTCCTAAGAGTAGGGATAAGTCAGGCCGAAGCTGCACATCTCCTCTCAGCAAACATTCCAGTAACATCGCCTCCAGACACACCCAACACCTTCTTCAAGAGCTTAACACCTTCTTCAAGAGCTTATAAGTGGATCAATTTATTTTGTTAAGACCTCCAATTTACGGATTTTCAGTTCTGTCTAGACGGTACATAAATGCAGCTTTATATTCTACCATGTAATAAGCCTGAACAAAACTGCAGATGACGTAAGTCAATACGAACAAAAAAATACAAAATAAACATTGCAGTGAGCATATAGACAAATGCGAGGCAGACTTTATTTAGACCCAAATATTTATAATCGTGCATCTGCCGCCTCTAAATTTTAATTTTTTTTTTTAATTTTGCCCCGAAGGGCGAGTTTATTGGGCAGCGCCACTCATTTTGTGAGTGGACACACCGCCATAGCAGCATGTACAACACTCCCCAATAGGAAGAAAACCCGCTGGGTTGTTCATCCTGTCACTTGTACCCAGACACAGCTGGGACTTGCTTAACTGCCTCTATTTAACATTTTTTCACAGTAATACTTGGCATTTATCAGTAATGCAACTAAATTATTGAACCAAATTTTACCGGCCTGTAATGATTGGATATTTTCAAAACACATATATCTAAAACATACATATTATATATATATATATATATATATATATATATATATATATATATATATATATATATATATATATATATATATATATATATACATATGTATATATATATATATATATATATATATATATATACATATGTATATATATATATATATATATATATATATATATATATATATATATATATATATATATATATATAACAGCTTACTCAAAGTTAAGTCCCAATAAAGCTGGGGAGTAACATTAACTTCCTCTAACTAAAGATTCTGGATATAACACGGAGAACCTTATTGGCTATATATTGCACTCTATTTGAAATCGTCTTTTAATTTATTTATACTGTTCCTATTCAATGAAAAAATCGCTTATATTATGAACATTATCGGTCGTAGCTCTAGATTAATAACTCACAAGGTTCATCACGCTTGCTGCTCTCTACTTCCTTTTATATCCTTTTGTAATAACTCCCTGTTCAATGTTTACTGTGCTAACTTTTATGTTATCAGTTAGACATGGTAACTCTTTGTTATCTGCTAACTATGCTAACTCCCTGTTATATTCTAAACATGCTAATTCTGTTACATGCTAAATCCCTCTTATCATGTTAATTATGCTAATTCCCTGTTATTTGATAAACATGCTAACTCAATTAAAGTTTAGTTTATCAACAACAACAACAGTTAATAAGTTAAACTGAACAATAGTAAATTAAAAAGGCAATGCTTTACGAATTGCATTAAAAACCCGTTTTTGTTGAATTAGGAAAATAATTTGCTACTCAATAACCTTTCAAATATATACTGGTTATTAAATGTTCTCATCAATTTGAAAGTAATGCATAAGCATGTGATGCATTTGTATTAATACCATCACCCTTACGATTATCAAGTGTCTATAACTACCACAGTGAATGTATATCCGCTGAATTGGTCGACCGTTGACATGCTGTTCAGAGAGAGACAAGATGGAGCCATCTGCTCGGTCGACTAGGCAAACGTCATTTTATTTTATTTTTCGAAGCAAATGCGCTTTATTAGGCGAAGTAAGGACAGGCGAGGTTTGGTTAAGCTAGGCTTCGTTAGGCTAGGCTAAGTTAGGTATTGGTTAAGTTAAATTTGGTTAGTTATGTCATCAAAGTACGAATATCAAGTAGATATACATACACAGTGGTAGGCATACAATCAACTTATAATAATCAATAATCTTTCCTTCAATTGATGTCAATTGATAACGGCTATAGTTAACGGCTCGGGATGTCCTATTTTTATTTAAATTTGATCTAGGTTAGCAACTCTCCACGTTAGTGGTATAACTCCCTATTTTTTGTAGTCATTGAACAGGCATGTTAGAAACAACTTGCCTCGTTAAGGACCACTAAATTGGCGACGTCACAACATCTGTGGGGATTATATAAGACTGACAACAATAACTGTGGATTATATAAGACTAACGACAATAACTGTGCGGATTATATAAGACTGACGACAATAACTGTGCGGATTATATAAGAATGGCGACAATAACTATTTGGATTATATAAGACTGAGGCTTCACGACAACTGTGAAGGTTATATAAGACTAATATATATATATATATATATATATATATATATATATATATATATATATATATATATATATATATATATAAATCCCAGTCTTAGTATTATTATTATTATTATAGATATGTTCGATATTATCTGATGATAATTATGCAGTTATTTTCTAGTTTGTTCATTTTATAACATATATTAACAGGAAATAGTGCTGTTACAAATAAAAGGGATGAAACCTAAACCCGTTCTTACTAAACATTAACAAATCTGCCTGAGTTCCTTTACGGCGGAATAAGACAAAATACCTAAAGTAGTGCCAAATTCAATTCTTCCAGCTTTGAAGATGTTCTTAAAGTCAATTTTTTACAATAAACAAACAGCAAACAAATAAATTGTGGATACGTGTTGTAATTTTGATGTCATTGTTCTATAAATGATTAAATGTTGAGCTTATTTGTGTAACGTTTCGAGCCTGCTAACAGGAGCACTCCTATTTTTGTTATCGTCAACAGACATCATGTAAATGGAACAGAATTTACCCTCTGCAACCAGCCCGTTATCCTAAGGTTTCCCAACGTCAAGAAAACGGTCAATTTAAAGTGTCCTCTCCTAACCTATCAGAGGGCCTAAAGCAGAAAACGGGACAGTACGTCACTTTCGCGAGCCCCTTCCATTTTCTAGTACGACAATTTTTGGCCTTATGTAACGCATACCATCGAAATGCGACGTTCTTTGTAAGAGGAAAGATCGCTGTAACACTAGTCATGGAAAGAAGACCCCTCAGTTATATAAATGGTTAATACAACTCGCCCCATAAGGGTCAGAGGAGATGAAACTGTATGCAAACCCAGACAGTGTTGGCTATGTTTATGAATACGATAAGTGGTGGGAGGGAGGGTGGGGGGGGGGGTGCTTGTGGGCGGTGGGTGGTGACTGGTGGGTGGCAGCTGCCTGAAAGAGGGCGACCATGGTGTCAAGTTAAGCAATACTATTCCCAGCTGTGCTTAACTTTAATTTGTTATTTTGTGGAGCTATTGAAATCATTACTCTTCAGAGAAATGCAGCTAACATCTCAGTAAAAACACTAACTGGGGATACTTTAATTCATGGTTTACTTTAGAATATGTTTTATTCGAAGTGTGATTGAAGTTGGTATTCTGTTAGGCTTAATTTTGCCTTGTATGTCAACCGTAGTATTTGATTTACTTTCCCTTAATAATTTAAAGCGTCTGTTGTAAGATAAGTTTCAGATGCATTAATTACATAAATTACACCTCGTGAAAATTGACGACATAAAAAAAATATTAGCCTGCGACACAGATGAATCTAGTCCTTATGTATTATATAATAATTTATCAATAATTTATCGACCTTCCTAAACAATTCCAGCTTGCTGTTTAATTTTTTTTCTAAATTGCATTAGTCAACGTTTTGCCATTTTTTTCTGATAACAAATGTGTCAAGTGATTAATAATGACGTGTTCTTGAACATTTGTGTTTGCCTAACTTCCCTAAGTTGGTGTTCTAGGATGTAAAGCTTAGTTCTCAAGAATTCAACCAGCAACGTGAATTATTTACCTCGTAGTCTAGTCCACGTTGATTTCAATTTGAAATTGCGAATTATAACATGGAAACAAGATCGTCAATAATCGAGAGGCAGGCATAATGGCGTTTACCATAGTATATTATGTTGGCAGAGTATGACAGATTAAAGTGGTGGAATTTTTATGTTAGTAGTTTTAGTAAGTGTTTATGGGGTATTCTTTAGATATATTTAACGTAATCTGTATAAAATGCTTTATAATCTTGTATTATAAAATCAATTAAATGTTTTATATAGAAGACTGTATATCAATTTAGTTATTACATAATAATGTGTGAAATTAGAATCTGTGCTATATCTATTAATGTGCTGTTTAGTGTTTTTTTCAGTTTTGAAATTCAGTACATAATCAGCTGCTGGCTACCAGTGTGTGATTGGTACCCGTGTTTAATGTGATTCGGTGTGACCAAAAAAATGTTATTTACATAGTGACCTCATATGGTTTTTAAATTGGTTCTTGTGACCTTGAATGGATTGAGAGCAGTATGGCGATGATCTGGTAAGGAATTAGAAATTCCATATGTAATGGATGTACATGGAAAAAATATAATGGACTCCTATTATACACTGAGAACCGTGAAGTGGTAGCATCATATACACAAGGAGGAGTTTAGTGAATAAATCCAACAGGAGCCTTGATGAGGGTTCAAACCTATGCGCTGGGTGTTCCCAGGCAAGCTCTAGTCGACTGCGCCACGACATGGTAAAAAGAATTGCAACCTGGAGTTCTTTTACCATGTCGTGGTGCAGTTGACTAGAGCCCGCCTGGGAACGTTCGAACATAGGTTCGAACCCTCATCAAGGCTCCTGTTGGATTTGTTCATTGATATATCACGTTAATGTGATTTCTCTGTGTATAGAAGAGTTTAGTGATAACTTAGCATCCCCTGGGAGCAGTGAGGTGCTGACCTGGGAGCGGTATAGCCTATGGTGACCTACTGTACTCAAAGTATATCTGGTGACCTAGCATGATCTGGAAGTATACCTGTGACCTAGTGAAACCAGGAAGTATACTTTATGACCTATAGTAGTATGACCTAAAAGTATACTTGGTGACCGAGTATGACCTGTAAGTATACTTGGTGATCTAGTATTATCTAGCCAGCCCATCCTCCTAAAATAAAAGTACTTATAGTAACTATTTGGTGGAAAGTACCAATAAGTAGTGATGGATCACCAGACAGTTGACTGCTGTATTATTGAATTTGGACAAACCAGAAACTTTTATACAGCAATATAAATATAAGACCTAGCCTAACCTCTCCTAACAATTCTAGAACTAATGCACGCTATTCTAGGCCTAATATAGTACATATATATGTGCTATATTACGCCTAGGAATATTTACATTTGGTTTTTAGCTTTATTTTTTCCGGACTATACAATTAATAGTACAAAAAGTGATTTACAGGCGGTCCATCAGTACATATTGGCACTTGGGACCAAACAGTTATTTTAAGTTCAGTACTATCCTTTCAGGAGGATGGGTTGGATCTGGACGTGTGCATAGTGACCTAACATGGTCTAGAAGTATATCTGGTGACCTAGTATGCTCTAAAAGTATACCTGGTGACCTAGTATGGTCTGGAAGTATCCCTGGTGCCCATACTATGATTTGGCTGTAGTATACCTGGCTTTGCGCCGTGGAGAGGCCACTCCAGACCGACAACCAGAGCGCAAATCCATAGTCTCCTGAGACTGGTGGATGTCTACTACTACTACTATACCTGGTGAACTAGTATGACCTGGAAGTATACCTGCTGACCTAGTATGACTTGGCAGTGTGCCTGGTGACCTTTTATGATATAGAAGCATACCTGGTGACTTAGTATTGTCTAATAGTATACCTGGTGACCTAGCATGACATGTTTGTATACCTGGTAACGTATTGTGATCTGGTAGTGTATCTGATGACCTAGTATGGTCTAATAATATACCTGGAGATCTAGTATGATCTGGACGTATACCTGGTGACCTAGTACGACCTTTGAGCAGTGCGTCTTGCAATCTGCTATGAAGAGCAAGCAATGTAATGGTGAACTAGTTTTGCCTGGGAGCAAGTGTAATAATGAACTAACATGGGCGAGGTAGGTCTAGTGGCTTCTCACGAGTGAGGGTCAGTGATGTATATCACTGACCCTGATATACATCACTGATGTATATATGATGTGATGACTATCACTGACTATATATGATGTGATGACTATCACTGTGTATATATGATGACTATATGTGATGTGACCTATTTGATGAGATCAGTGTAATGACCTATTTGATGAGATCAGTGTCATGACCTATTTGATGAGATCAGTGTCATGGCCTATTTGATGAGATCAGTGTAATGACCTATTTGATGAGATCAGTGTAATGACCTATTTGATGAGATCAGTGTAATGACCTATTTGATGAGATCAATGTAATGACCTATTTGATGAGATCAGTGTAATGACCTATTTGATGAGATCAGTGTAATGACCTATTTGATGAGATCAGTGTAATGACCTATTTGATCGTCTTGTGTATAGGTAAGTCCGGTGTATCTGTGGTCAATTATAGCTGATGAGTGTAGAGACCAATCATGGGTACGGCTAGTGTATTGGTGATCGTTCATGGTTGAGGTCAGTGTAGGTAATGGTTGAGGTCAGTGTAGTTGTAAATTATCGTGGGTAAAGTTAGTGTAGTGGTGAGGCAGGATGTGTGTGTAGTGACGAGTACTCACCACCGCCGCCATATCCGTCGTAGTAGTCTTCTTGGGGTTTGGGCTTAGGGTCTGCTGCGGCCCATGGCGTAACAGAGGCGAGCAGGAGCAGCAGCAGGAGTAGGGAGGGCAGCGGTGGAGGCCGCCAGGCGGGCGCTTGGAGCCGCCACATGGTGGGGCGCGGGGCGGCGACGGCGGCGTCCCTTGGGCAGCGCGGCGTCGGGGGCAGCTGCTGGGGGTGTGCCGTCTGTCCCGTCGGACCCGTGTGCCCGCGGCAGCCAACTACTCTGTACTGAGCCCGGGCCCCCACCGCACTGATGCGCCCCTGCCCTGCACGCCCTACACCCGTCATCACCACCACGCCCACGTCGACCCCCCAACCAGACCCCAACACGCCCACCCACCCACCATTAACACCCCCCCAAGCCCCCGTACCACGCCCACACCCATCATCTGTGCTCGACCCACAATCACTACGCCTGCCACTGCCACATACACTACAACAATAACTTCATTAACAACTACCAACTACAAACACTGAGACTTATATTACTAAATATCGTATGCTCAAAATATTCATAACAGCCTCAGAACCCACTTCTAGGACAGAAATCTTTTGAAATTGAGACCATGTATAGTAATTACTATATTTATTCAGATTTAAAATATTTGTCTTCGGAGAATCAAAATATGGGATTATGTACAAGAAATAACATACATTTGGAACAGGATAACTGACCTTGTAAGGATAATACGATAGTTCCACACACACTACCATTATAGGCGGAGGAGTTATCCTCCTTAACCCGTAGGTCTTAGGACATACTCTCCAACACTATATCTGTGATTGCCCTGTTATAAGTGACTTTAGACCAAATGGTAAGAGGTACTTTGAGCTCTGTAATTACTTCATACACTCAGGAATATTGGAAGATATTCTTGTGCTGTACCCAGATTTTGCTAGTGGGGGACTAATAGATCAGCCATACATTTTATGTTCTCTCCTGATTTTTAGTCCGAATTGATTTGTTTTTGTATTGAGGCAGGTATGTTCTCCCCTGATTCCATGTATGACTAACCATCCTGTGAGATGGGAATATTAGATGAACTCATAGCTAGTTTTTGATCTACACTGTGTAATCTTGCATAGAGAAGGGGGTAGCAGCACATTGTTGTGTATACCTAAGCTTGTTAATAATAAAACAAAAAGTCTCCAGAGTTATCAGTTAACTTTTGTGGAAATAAATTGTTGGGCGCATTTTCTATCACCTAATGCAGCTGTTCATCTAGCCGTAAATAGGTCCCCAATAGTTAGTCAGCTTGTTTGTGTGGTTGCATCTTGGGGAGAGTCGGTAGTTCAACCTTGTAATAATTCATTGTTACAAGACGGTAATTGGGTTTGTGAGACTACATAGCATTGGTGTTCTACATTCTTGCAAAGCCACTAACACCCATTTAATAGTCTGGACCACAGGGACGATAATCCTCGGACCACCACAAGGTAGAGAGGACGGAGTGCTGCCAGATAAATTACGACTCTTCTATCTTATCCTATCCCAAATCCTTATTCCCTTCCAAGTGCTATATAGTAGTAATGTATTAGCGCATTCTATTGATAATTACCTTACCTTGCGACTACAAATAAATCCTTTAGACGAAGCCACTATACAAAAATATAGAAGCAATGTGCGCAATATGCACCTCCAGGTGGCAGGATCTGAGCAGGAGTGTTGGGAGGATGGCCGGACATAGCATCAACACTACAGTAGTTAAAGTGCTGTAAATAGTGTTAAAGTTAATACATTTTTACGAGACCTCCTAAGCCTGATAAAAGTTAACCAACATGATTTTCTTATTTTGGATAAAAGTACTATGAGAAGATTTATACAGTACATGTTATATAGATTACAATACAGTAATGTATTAATTTAATTCCGTTTAAACCGGTTAACGATCTCATAGTATTTTATTGCATTTTTGGAGGACTGTTCCACAATCAGCTATCCTATAGTGCAAGTTTCTGTTTTGATTGAGACAGTTATTTGAGTGATTATTATTGTAATTATTTGATTATTTATTATTTGATTTAGTTATTTGTTATTTGATTGAGTGTTGATTGACAGTTATTTTCATTGAGACAATGTGGCCCGGGCAATTGAAATGGTTGGGCACGTTTCCTTTCACCTGACAGTAAATAGGTACCTGGGTCTTAGGTAACTAACTGTTGTAAGGTTGCATCCTGCAAGAAGAGTCATACATAAATGGATCATCCAATAAAAACAGCAGATTCTTAGATATTACTACTGCTCGACTTAAACTCAACCATAAATACAGTATCACTGGGAATTTTCATTACCTGCTGATGTAGACCTAACCAAATATAAACTGTCAACTAAATTATTCGCATTCCCTCTGACACTATGTGATGGAGTGCAAAAAGATACGTGAATTCAGACAATTCTGTAACAAATATTCAAGAAATATGTAAAGATTTAATTTAAAATGATATGCTACCCGAAATTTTTGCCTAATATACCCAGTTTGCTAATTGTTGGTAGTAACTGGGTGATTATAACCTTTACACCATTACCCCACTGGTTAAGGGGTGGTGTGCAGGATAAACATCAATTATGGCACTGGCTCTTCACATATGTCAGTTGCTTAAATTTAGAGACTACTTATGGTATGTCTTGAGCAATGTTGACGTGACAATGTGCATTGAATTTTGGGGTTCAGTTCCCAAGCCCATTATGTGCCCCTGTAACCCTTTCCACTACCGCCCACAGGATGGGTTGGGGTGTATATTAAATGAACTAAGCTAAACTATACTAGTCGGCTGCATGTATACACATTTGGTACATGCACTAGTCTGTTCAATGTATACCACCTGATGCCTTACTAATTGAATCTATACATAAACACTATCTGTACCAGTCTGCTCTATGCATACACACTTGGCAACTATAGCAGTCTGCTCCATGTATACACACTTGGCAACTGTACTAGTGTGCTCCATGTATACACACTTGGCAACTGTACTAGTCTGCTTCATGCATACACACTTGGCAACTATAGCAGTCTGCTCCATGTATACACACTTGGCAACTATACCAGTCTGCTACATGTATATGCAACTGGCAACTGTTATATATACACTTGGCAACTGTACCAGTCTGCTCCATGTATACACACTTGGCAACTATTCCAGTCTGCTCCATGTATACCTATTCACAGCAGCATACCAAAAGTATTTTCCTAGCAGGGCAGATCCTTCCTTCCCTTCCCAAAATGAATTAAAAAATTTAAACAGATAATATATGTTTTGCATGTAGATTTTCAAACAGTATAGTTCTCTCATAAGGACATTGCAAATATGAAAAATGCAAATAATTAAAAATTTAAGTGGGCTTATATAGGTATAGATGATATTTTTATTTTTCAAGGCAATCCACTTTATATTGAGAAGTTCTTCATGAGCAAATTGGCAGTCTAATCACTCGTAAAAAGACTACCAACTCCTAAGCTGTTGTATGAATGTTTGTATTTTAGTTTTCAAAACTCATTAGAGGGATACAAGACAAAATTTATGCAGTAATGTGTGCAGTCTGCTCCAAGACACTTAAATGCTATGTCTGAAGGAATTATTTGAAACCGAGACTATCACCAAAGTGAAGTAGCTTTCTCGAGATACTGTGTGGAAACCACATGACAAATATAATCAATGCAAAACTATGAAGTATCCCACTTCCCAACTGGCAATACCCATTTAATAAAGGTTATAAATTATTGCACACTGTATCAAAATATTTATTACACTTGGATGTATAGCAGTGAACATATATTTCAAATATAACTCTCAAGCAATAACAGAGCCAAAAATTTAAAAAATTCACATCTTACAAATTTACATGGAACTTTGATTGCTAACTAGTTTAATTACTTTATGTGTGAAAAAATTCATTTGAATCCCCAACCTTATTCAGCATAGTCTCATGGTTTCTGGCACCAAAGAAATAAGGAATATTACATCGTAGTCAAAAATAATTTCAAATCCCCCAATTGGACTCGTACACCTCAAAACTGTTCCAATAAGTATTCTCTTTCATTGACATGGTATGTCCCACCACCAAAGAACATTATAAATACACTAAAACATCTGTGGATACCATTTCACACCCTAATTCAAATTCACAAAGAGACAGGCACAAGAGATAACAAATTACAGTATAACAAAACCAATGAATAAAATTAATCATAGTTCAGGGTGGATTATCACTAAATGCCCAAACACAGGAAATGTGAGTCCCTCAACAACCTTCAGGAATTACTGACCATTTAAATTGTTGGCAATGTAATATTCTGAGGATCAACTGCATACACACAGCAGTATACACAGTCCAAGCCATAATTCTCATATTGCCACTGTACAGTGATGAATAATGTAGCAATACATAAAAAAACTGCAGTGTTTGTATTTCATAGCAATAATTAAAAAACAGTGATGTGCAACACCACTATTTTACAAGCTACAGTGATGTACGCCACCACCTTGTTACAAAAACAAGTGACGTACACCACTATGTTACACATTCATGTACACCACCACCATGTTACAAAACAAGTGATGTACACTACCACATTACTCAAAACAGTGATGTACACCACCACATTACAAAAACAACAGTGATGTACACCACCACATTACAAAAATAACAGTGATGTACACCACCACTGTGTTACTAAAACTACGGTGATGTACACCACATTACACAAAAGAGTGCTGTACACCACCATGTTACGAAAACAACAATAGTTTACAATGCCACTTTATTTTAACATTTCAGCACAAACTAGCAACGCCTTAATTATGTTCAACACAATGGAAATGTTCAATAAGACTGACATGGACAACAGAAGTCACTAGTTCTACAACAAACTTGTGTTTAACCTTGGATTGCAAATAATTTTTGTGTGAAAACCACAGCGAAGATAAAAGCCTTATACAAAAATATCCAAGACACTGTCAAGTTCAGTTGGTTTCAAAGATTCATATGTTTGAAAAATGAAGTAAAACATTTAATGGGTGTTATGGAATAGTACTTATATTTTTGCAATTAAGTACAGTACATGAATTCCATATGTTAGTAATTTTGTGTGAGCTTTTTATGTATATTTTGTTTCTGTAAAAACTTTTAAAACGATAGCTTTCATTTGTTTTGGTCAAGCAGTATAAAGTATGCATTATATTTAAAATTAAATATAATGCATATAAAGAAAATAATTTGTATAAAAAGAGAGAGCATACATTTTAATATCACTGATAATACTATTTCAAAGAAGGTCAATTAAAACTACTGCATCCATAAAATATTCATTGCTCTGGCACTAATTCATCTAAAAGAATTAAATAGAGCACTGTACTGTACTTTTTTATTATGCATTAATATTCAGTCACCAAATGCACATAAAAGATGGTTATTTTAAAACTGGCAGTATGCAAATGTTTTCCTGGTACACACACTTTGTGAAGCCACACTCTATAAATAAGTAAACACAACAATGTTCTTTCTTTCCATACTCCATGGAGGACACTATTTTGCTTATGTATTAACCTAACAAGTATGAGTGAATAATCCTCTGTGCTTAATGTGGAAATACACCACCACCTCATCAGAGAATAGTAAGTACTGTACTGTACTGATCTTCCGTCATTCATTAAGAACCATTAAATCATTATGCAAAGTTCTATATGTGGTTGAAGAGAGCACAAAGTGCTGACAATGCTGTAGATTCAAGCTAAACACCAAGATGAGAGCAAACTTATTTGTATAGATATTTCACCTGTTGGGACTCTTTATCACATATAACAGACACAAAAAGAAAAAAGAAGCAAGACAATGCGATGTCAGTGAATTTATTAACTTAACAAGTGTATCACTGTTGAACTTGTTATTAATGTACTCAATGGCATTATTGCCATTAAATGATACAAAATTGGACAGAATGAAGGAAATTCATTGAAAATTCAACTGACAGAATTGAAGGAAAAGTCAATAGTGTACAATAAATTCTTCATGTCTATCATCTCACGGACATCACCTCGCCAACCTTTTACTCTTCATAAATACTAGTTCTCTATATTAGATTTTATAAATCTCTCTCAGGCAAAAAGTTATCTACAAATAAAGTCTGCTTCTCATCTTTGTGTTACTTTGTGTCATACATGGCTTATAAGGAGGTGGCACATGGCAGTGTAAATTACAAGGTAAAATGAGAAATGTATGAACCACAATCAAGATTACTCACTGTATCACAGCATAATTACCTGAGACACAGAGAAGTCCTGTCTTAATGAACGAGTCCTTTATTTTACCTTCTCAGTTAAAGAAGACACGACTGATGTGCCTCAAGTTTTTAAGAAATGAGCATTGCTTTGACATTCCACCTCATGTTGGCCTCTGAATGCATTATAGAGATGATGAGTTAGCCAAAGAATCTGCCTTCAAAGAAGTTGATTATAACCTTGGATTGCAAATAAGCCATTTGAGAACAATAATACACAAAGAACTTCAACAAAATCTTGTAGATCTAGAGTAACGTGAAATCTACACTAGTAATTCCATCTATCATCATACTATCATGCAAAAAAAGCCACACATTTATGGATCATCCAATAAAATCAGCAGATTACTAGATGTTACTATTGCCCGGCTTAGACTCGGCTATAAATATATCTGGGAATTTGCATTACCTGCTGATGAAAAATATCTAAAAGACAAAATGCAAACTGCGTCAGCATAATTATTCGCACACCTTCCGTCACTATGTGATGCAGTGCAGAACAATACGTGAATTTGGAGACAGCTCTATAA